>NC_058419.1:67705485-67896149 GCF_002201575.2 Neomonachus schauinslandi
TTGCTGTTCTTTCTCCAGCTCCTTTAGGTGTAGGGTTAGGTTGTGTACTTGAGACCTTTCTTGTTTCTTGAGAAAGGCTTGTATTGCTATGTACTTTCCTCTTAGGACTGCCTTTGCTGCATCCCAAAGATTTTGAATAGTTGTGTTTTCATTTTCATTGGTTTCCATGTATTTTTTTAATTCTTCTTTAATTTCCTGGTTGACCCATTCATTCTTCAGTAGGATGCTCTTTAGCCTCCATGTATTTGAGTTCTTTCCGACTTTCCTCTTGTGATTGAGTTCTAGTTTCAAAGCATTGTGGTCTGAAAATAGGCAGGGAATGATCCCAATCTTTTGGTACCGGTTGAGACCTGATTTATGACCTAGGATGTGATCGATTCTGGAGAATGTTCCATGGGCACTAGAGAAGAATATGTATTCCGTTGCTTTGGGGTGGAATGTTCTGAATATGTCTGTGAAGTCCATTTGGTCCAGTGTGTCATTTAAAGTCTTTATTTCCTTGTTGATCTTTTGCTTAGATGATGTGTCCATTTCAGTGAGGGGGGTGTTAAAGTCCCCTACTATTATTGTATTGTTGTCGATGTGTTTCTTTGCTTTTGTTATTAATTGCCTTATATAATTGGCTGCTCCCATGTTAGGGGCATAGATATTTACAATTGTTAGATCTTCTTGTTGGATAGACCCTTTAAGTATGATATAGTGTCCTTCCTCATCTCTTATTACAGTCTTTGGTTTAAAATCTAATTTGTCTGATATAAGGATTGCCACCCCAGCTTTCTTTTGGTGTCCATTAGCATGGTAAATGGTTTTCCACCCCCTCACTTTCAATCTGGGGGTGTCTTTGGTTCTAAAATGAATCTCTTGCAGACAGCATATCGATGGGTCTTGTATTTTAATCCAGTCTGATAGCCTGTGTCTTTTGATTGGGGCATTTAGCCCATTTACATTCAGGGTAACTATTGAAAGATAGGAATTTAGTGCCATTGTATTGCCTGTAAGGTGACTGTTACCGTATATTGTCTGTGTTCCTTTCTGGTCTATGTTGCTTTTAGGCTCTCTCTTTGCTTAGAGGACCCCTTTCAAGATTTCCTGTAGGGCTGGTTTTGTGTTTGCAAATTCCTTTAGTTTTTGTTTGTCCTGGAAGCTTTTTATCTCTCCTTCAATTTTCAATGACAGCCTAGCTGGATAGAGTATTCTTGGCTGCATGTTTTTCTCATTTAGTGCTCTGAATATATCCTGCCAGTCCTTTCTGGCCTGCCAGGTCTCTGTGGATAGGTCTGTTGCCAATCTAATGTTTCTACCCTTGTAGGTTACATATCTCTTCTCCCGAGCTGCTTTCAGGATTTTCTCTTTGTCTATGAGACTCGTAAGTTTTACTATTAGATGTCGGGGTGTTGACCTATTTTTATTGATTTTGAGAGGGGTTCTCTGTGCTTCCTGGATTTTCATGCCTGTTTCCTTCCCCAAATTAGGGAAGTTCTCTCCTATAATTTGCTCCATTATACCTTCTGCCCCTCTCTCTCTTTCTTCTTCTTCTGGGATCCCAATTATTCTAATGTGGTTTCGTCTTATGGCATCGCTTATCTCTCGAATTCTGCCCTCGTGATCCAGTAGTTGTTTATCTCTCTTTTTCTCAGCTTCTTTATTTTCCATCATTTCATCTTCTATATTACTGATTCTCTCTTCTGCCTCATTTATTCTAGCAGTTAGTGCCCCTATTTTTGAATGCACCTCATTAATAGCCTTTTTGATTTCTACTTGGTTGGATTTTAGTTCTTTTACTTCTCCAGAAAGGGTTTCTCTAATAACTTCCATATTTTTTTCAAGCCCAGCTACTATCTTTAAAGTGATGACTCTGAACTCTAGATCTGACATCGTACTAATGTCCGTATTGAGTAGGTCCCTGGCAGTCGGTACTACCTCTTGTTCTTTTTGTTGAGGTGATTTTTTCCGTCTTGTCATTTTGTGCAGAGGAGAATAGATTAATGAGAGAACAAAATGCTAGCAGAGTAACAACGTCCCCTGAAAATATGCTCTAAACAAATCAGAAAAGACCTGAAGCAGTGGGAAAAGAAAGGGAAAGAGAGAAAAAAGAGAAAGAAAAAAAAAGAAAAAGAAAAAGATAAAGATAAAAAAATACCAAACCAAACAAAACAACAACAACAACAAAAAACCAGAATGTGATCAAATATGATCAGGCTGGTATATAGATCAGTGCCACACACTAGATTTGGGGTGTATTTTGGTCTTTTAGAAGAAAGTGCCTCCCAAAATTTTAAAGAAAGAAAAACTTATATATTGACAAAAATAAGGGTTGATATGATGAAGGGATGGAATATGACTGTAAAGATGGAAATTATAAAAAATTTTATAAAAGGAATTGATAAGAAGTTGTTTGAGAAAAGAAAGAAGAGGATTTAAAAAAAAAGAAAAAAAAAAGGGAGAGGATGTGACCAGGCAGGGGAATAGAAAACACCATATACTAGAGATTTAGGGTATATTTTGATCTGTTAGAAGAAACTATCTCAATATTTTAAAGAGAGAACAACTTATATATATAAGCCAAAAATATGGGTAACTACTATGAAGGGATAGAATATGACTCTAAAAATGAAAAATAAAAATGTTTTTTTTTAAAAAAGGGATTGATAAGATGTTGGTTGAAAAAGGGAAAAAGAAAAATTCAAAAAGAAAAAAAAAGAAAAAAAGACAGTTAAAAAAAAATTAACTTTGAAAGACTAAAGAATCATGGTAAAAAAGCCATAAATTCTATGTGCAGTATTCCCCTAGCGCTGGAGTTGTGCCGTTCTCATTGATCGGTAAACTTGGTCTTGGCTGGCTGTTCTCGCTGATCTTCTGGGGAGGGGCCTGTTGCCGTGGTTTCCAAATGTCTCTGCCGGAGGCGGAATTGCCCCGCCCTTGCCGGGTCCGGGCTAAGTAATCTGCTCGGGTTTGCTCTCCGGGGCTTTTGTTCCCTGCGAGCTTTCCGTACAGCTTTGGAGGCGGCCTCCCAATCTCCGCCCCGGAGGAGCCGAGAACTCGGGGCCCCGCTTCTCAGTGAGCCCCCAGAGAAAAGCCGTCAGTCACTCCCGTCTCCCCGGTCTCCAGCCGCACTCCGTGCTCACCCGGCCTGTGACCGCGCGTTTCTATCTCTGGCACCCAACCCCGGGTGGAGTCTCCAAACCCAGCAGATCCCTGCCGTGCACTCCCGCGCGGCTCCTCCCGGGGGAGGAAGGTGAGTCTCCCCGGATCTGCCGCTTGTTGGGTCCCTGCTGGAGGAGCAGGGGCCCAACTGTGCCGCGGATCACAGTTTATGGCAACCCCGAGCTGAGAGCCCGCGCCTGGGCTCCGCCTCTGCAGCCGGCTTCCCTGCTCCGTTACCTGGGAGCTCTGCCGCACTCAGGCACCCCCGGTCTTTCTGTGACCCCGAGGGTCCTGAGACCACACTGTCCCAGAGGGTTCCACCCCCCGCTTAGCCACCAGAGTGACGTCCCTCAGCGGAGCAGACTTTTAAAAGTTCCGATTTTGTGCTCCGCGGCTCTATCACTTGCCAGAAGCGGCCGACGGAGGCCTCTCCCCCACCGTCTATCCTCCCGAATATCGCCTCGGAGTCACTTCTCCGCACGTCCTACCTTCCAGAAAGTGGTCGCTTTTCTGTTCAGAGAGTTGTTGCTATTCCTTTCTTCGATCTCCTGTTGGGTTTGTAGGTGTTCAGAATGGTTTGATCCCTATCCAGCTGAATTCCTGAGAGGAGACAAAATCCAGGTCTCCTACTCCTCCGCCATCTTGCTCCGCCCCCCCCCCCACAATTTCTATTCTTGAACATATTGAGCTGCTAGCCTACATTAACTGTAAGTTAATTTTCCTATCACTTATAACAATGCTCTGGGGGCATATCTTACTGTATATTCTAATCCAATTAAACTCGGTCCATTTGCAGGGGCAGTTTATGATGCCAGTCTTTGTTCTGACTACAGGAATGCTATTCTTAACTCTTTACCTGGTTCTCTGTGGCAAATCAGCCTACAGTTTAGCAAGTTGCTCTCATTAAACTACCAGCTAATTACTTAACACCGAATTATCATTTTTTAAGACTGCCCATAGGCTTGAACGTCCCCCTGTTCTTTTAAATAAAACTTCATCAGGGAGGGCTTCAGAACTCTGTTCTCGTGTTCTGCCCGTTCTACTCAGCAACATTTATCATCCAGATGCACTGAGCTGTGTGTAGCGGGGCGGGGGGGGGGGCGGGCAGTGACTACCTTGGCTCAAAGTAACAGCCCAAATTTATAGGGATTAGCCTGTTCTCAACTTGCCTCACCTGGTATGGTATATCAATGGTCCAAACAACCTGGAATGAAGATAAGAGTATTCTGAGCGTATCAGGACTGAGGAAGAGCTTCTGCTCTATGTGTCTGGGTTGGGAGAACAGAAGTCCTCTTCCTATCAGCTACAATTGACTGGAAGTGAGGATCTACAAAACTGAGCTGTGGGGATATGGAATTTTAGCATCACTCCATTCTGGACAATAGACCTCAACTATTAGCTAAAAGAGAGGGATCCCTGTATTCCTCACTGCAAATGCTTGGAGTGGTCACTGTCTTGCTGAATTGAGATGGGAGAACTGAGTGGTGGTTCAAACACCATAGAGTCTTTTTATTCCGTTTTAGTACAATTCTCAAAATTTTTTCATTTGCTGTATGCCATTAGAATTTCAAGAGGTGTTAAACTGTTGTAAATTTTGCTCATCTCACCAGTTACATTTGTTTCCCTGGAGAGTAGATTCACAAAATCCTTACACTGTCATTTAAAAAATGGAAACACCTCAATTTCACATGTTTTTACTCTTATCATTGTCAATTCTTTGCTACTTTATTCTTTCAAAGCTATTATCTTTATCCGAGGAATTAATCAAATTGGCATTTTAAGTTTAAGGGGGGGGGCATTAGATAGGTGTTTTAGATTCCCAAACTAGATATGAATTCCTTCTTTGGTAAAGCAAACTTGTCTTTTGAACTTTTTCTTCCTTCCTTTTTTTTTTTAAAGGACTACATTACTTTTGTTTGTTTATTTTGATGTAAGTTCTATGCCCAACTTGGGGCTCAAATTAACAATCCCAAGATCAAGAGGTGCACTAAGGTGTCTCAATAAGGACAGAGCTTGTTTTTCCCCAACTTTTTAAATCTTTCATATTTCACTCTTAAAGCTACTGTTGTCCAACAGCATTTATGTATCACAGTACTTATTGCAGCATACCCTACAATGCTTCCTTTTCCTAATTATTGAATTCCATCATATGGTCAAATTTTACAATTTTTCCTATTCCTTAAAATTAACTTGCACTTGCTAATAAATTTCTTCCCTTATTAACAAAGACGGTAGATCTAACCAAACTTCTAGATTACTTTAAAAATCTCACCACAGTGGGAAGAAAATAACCTAAGCAATCCAGATACTATGGAATTTTTAATAATTATATAAGCAATAGATAGAAAAGACTGCACATATATCAAATGAAGTGAATATGGACCACATATAATGCTATGCTAACGCTTTTCTTCTTGCATGGTAATGAGTGATGACTGGTAAGTGGTTTGCAAGACTCACTGTAATGTACGTTACTTTTACAATTTGTACTATTTTTCAATTTTCTTGTACTAATACTAGTGCCCACACTCAATATCTATTGTACACTTTCACATTCATACAAAACAGAGAACATCTGTCA
This sequence comes from Neomonachus schauinslandi, assembly GCF_002201575.2. NCBI lineage: Eukaryota > Metazoa > Chordata > Mammalia > Carnivora > Phocidae > Neomonachus > Neomonachus schauinslandi. The sequence continues at coordinate 67,711,211 of NC_058419.1, forward strand.
CATTATCACATTTGATTCACATTTAAATCATTAATGTTCATGCATGGATGAACACTTGAAACAATGATTTAGGAGAAAAGAATAGCAGATAAGTAAATGGTTAAAGAGCTTTTGCCTATCAGATAGTGCAACCAACTAAATCAAAAAAAATAAGGAAAATGGTAACCCTAATATACTTTAAGTGCCCCATAGGGGTTCATCAAAAAAGAAATAATAATTCCACTTTTGGAAATGATTGGAGAATATATAGTACACTCTGGGGCGTATCCTCAGTAATTGGTATTTTAATGTAGTTTTAAAATTACAGAAATCTTATACACGGAAGACAGTATAAATTATATGTATATTTAAAGACTAATTTGACAAGCTTAATGAAGAAAATATTTCTAGTATCACTGAAGTGGCATGTATTCTACTTTAATTATATTTTTAACCAGAGGAACCACTATCCTGAATTTTGTTAATACATTTGGCGTCTTTGCTGAAAAGAATGTGAGATACATGCATAATGTATAGTTACAGTTCATTATTTTTCATTGCCATAATCCACTAAAAGAAAACACCACAAAAATTAATATATCTATTCTGTTGACAGACGTTTGCATGTTTTCCAATTTAGAGCTATTATGAATAGTGATGATATAGACATTAACACGTCTTTAGGTGAACATATACATATCTTTGTGGTCATATACATATAAGTTAAATTTTGGAATCACAGGATATGTGCATGTTCAGCTTTACAAACATATCATTAAAAGATCTTCTAACATGACTTTCACCAATCATACTCCCACCATTACTCTATGAAAGATATTTGTTAGCAAAATACTCACCAATATTTAGCATCCTCAATCCATTTCATTTTAGCCTTTCTAGAGGGTATTAGTACTGCTTAGAGTTTTTGTTATTTCTGTTGCCAAATGAGGCCCTACAGCTGTGTTTTATGTGGAAAATGCTCAAGTCTTCAGCAAACTCCTATGGGATCAACTGCCAATTTCATATTGATCCCAAGAGTTGTTTAGAAATTCAGAAAAATCAGCATTTTGCAAAAAGTTAGATATACCTATTATAGTCTTTAGATAATCTCATAAAATTTTAATTAGTTGTAATAAATATATTGCAAATTACCTTAAATAGACCCAGACCAAGGATTAGTAAACTACACCATGCAAGCCAAATCTGGCTCTCCACCTATTTTATTTTTTAGGTAACTAATTCCTTTAATTTTTTAATGAGGTTAACACCCACATACACAACATTCACCATTTTATTAAAAAATTTTTTACTTAAAATTTTTTAGTTGACACACAATGTTACATTGGTTTCAGGTGTAGAACACAGTGATTCAACGCTATACATTATGCTATGATCACTGCAAGTGTAGCTACCATCTGTCACCATACAATGCTATTACAATACTATTGACTATATTCCGTATGCTGTAACCATTTTATCAATTTTAAATAGTACAATTCAGTGGCTTTTAGTACATTCACAACCTTGTGCAACCATCACCATGGTCAACTATTTTAATAAGGCAGTAGAAAACCCAAGACTTATTAAGCAGTCATTCTCCATTCCCCATACCCATACTTGTTGACAACCACTAATCTGCTTTGCTTCTATGGATTTACCTCTTTCATATTTCATGTAAAATGAATTAGGCCCTTATATGTTTGTTTTCATTCACTTAGCATAATGATTAATAGGAATATCCATGTTATACTGTGTATCCATAATTCATTCAACTATAAAGTTGAGTAATACTGCATTTTTTTGATATACCACTTTATTTAAACAACATATAGTACATCATTAATTTTTGATGTAGTGTTCAACGACCCATCAGTTGCATGTACACCCATGCTCATCACAACACGTGCCCTCCTTAATGCCCATCACCCAGTTACCCCATCCCCCGACCCACCTCTCCTTCCGCGACACTCAGTTTGTTTCCCAGAGTCAAGGGTCTCTCATGGTTTTTCTCCCTCTCTGATTTCTTCCCATTCAGTTTTCCCTCCCTTTCCCTGTGGCCCTCCGCACTATTCCTTATATTCCACATGAGTGGAACCATATGATAATTGTCTTTCTCTGATTGACTTATCTCACGTAGCATAATACCCTCCAGTTCCATCCACATCAATGTAAATGGTAGGTATTCATACTGAGGGCTGAGTAATATTCCATTGTGTGTATATATATATATATACACACCAAATCTTCTTTATCCATTCATCTGTTGAAGGACATCTTGCTTGGCTCCTTCCACAGTTTGGCTATTGTGGACACTGCTGCTACGAACACTGGGGTACAGGTGCCCCTTCTTTTCACTACATTTGTATCTTTGGGGTAAATACCCAGTACTGCAATTGCTGGGTCGTAGGGCAGCGCTATTTTTAACTTGAGAAACCTCCATACTGTTTTCCAGAGTGGCTGTACCAGCTTGCATTCCCACCAACAGTGTAAGTTGGATATACCACTTTCATCACCTCATGAATACTGGAGTAGTTTCCACCTTTCAACTATGATGAATAGTGTGGCTATACACATTCGCATACAAAAATTTTATTTAAAAATGGATTCCTTTAACTTAGGGATATAACTTGGTGTGGAACTGCTGGGTCATCGAAATTTTGTATTTAGTTGTTTTTTTTTTTTTACTTCTTAGTACCAAGCACTGTGTTAGGTTATTTATTTTATTGAAGTATAATTAACTCACTGTGTTATATTAGTTTCAGGTGTACAATATGATTCAACAATTTTACATACTACTCACTCATAAAAAAATGAGATCTTGCCATCTGCAACAACATAGGTGGACCTAGAGAGTAAAATGCTAAGTGATATAAGACAAATACTGTATGATTTCACTCATATGTGGAATTTAAGAAACCAAACAAATGAACAAAGGAAAAAAGAGACTCAAAGAGAACTGCTGTTTACAAGAAGGTAGGTGGGTAGGGGATGAGTAAAATGGATAAAGGGGAGTAAGAACATACTTACTGTGATGAATACCAAGTAATCTCTATATTTCTGAGGAACCACCATCCTGTTTTCCACAGCAGCCTCACCATTGGACAGCTCCCTGTAGCAAAGACCAAAAATTCCGATTTCTCCACACTCTTGCCAATATTTACTATTTCTCATTTTTCATGTAATAGCCATAGTACTGAGAGTGAAGTGATAGCTCATTTATTCTAAATTGAATTTCTCAAATAAAAAGTAATGTTAAAGATTTTCAGGTACTAATGGCTGCTGGTATATCAACTTTCGAGAAATGTCTTACTTAAGCTCTTGGTGCATTTATAAATTGGATTTTGTTTCTGATTTTTTTTTTAAAGATTTTATTTATTTGACAGAGAGAGACACAGTGAGAGAGGGAACACAAGCAGGGGGAGCGGGAGAGGGAGAAGCAGGCTTCCCCGCTGAGCAGGGAGCCCGATGTGGGGCTTGATCCCAGGACTGCTGGGATCATGACCTGAGCCAAAGGCAGACGCTTAACGACTGAGCCACCCAGGCGCCCCTTGTTTCTGATTTTTAATTGCAAATGTTTATATATTCTGCAAGCTAGTACTTTCTCAAATATGTATTTTCCAAGTATTTTCTATTTTGAGGGTTGTCTTTTCACTTTCCTGACAGTGTTCTATGGTGCACTATGGTTTATAAGTTTGATAAAGTCCAACTAATCTATTTTATCTTATCATGATTTCACTTTCAGGGTTATACCTAAGAATCAACTACCAAATTAAAGATCAGGAAAATTTAACTATATTTTCTATTAATATTTTTATATTATTAGCTCATATATTTGATTGTTTTGAGTTTTAATATTTTTATAGTATTAGCTCATACATCTGATTGATTTTGAGTTAATTTTTGTAAAGGGTATGAGGTAAAGGTCCAACATTGTTTTCTAAGTTGCTACCCAGTTGTTCAAGGACCATCTGTTGAAGACATTATTCTTTCATAATTGAATGCTCTTGGCAATCTTCTAAAAATCAATTAGCCACAGATGTATGGGAGTATATCTGGACTTTCAGTTCTATTCCTTTGGCCTATATGCCTATCCTTATACAAATACCACACTGTTCAGATTACTATAATTTTGTTGTAAGATTTGAAAAAATTAAGTGTCAATCTTAAGTTGTTGTTTTTCAAGATTGTTTAAGCTATTCAGGGTCCTCTGCAATTATGTATCTATTTTAGGATCAGCTTTTCCACTTCTGTAAAAGAGACAGTTAAGATTTTGATGATTGTATTAAATCTGTGTATCACTTTAAGGGCTTACACCATGCTAAATTACGCTTTCCAATAAATGAACACAGGATGTCTTTCCACTTATTTAATTTTCTTTCAATAAAGTTCTGTAGACTTAAATTTACAAGCCTCCCACCTACTTGAATGTACCCTACCTATTTTATTCTTTATGGTAATATTGCAAATGGAATTGTTCCCATATTTTCCTTTTTGCATTGTACAATGCCAGTGTATAAAAATACAACTGATTTTTATTTTGCATATGCTCTGAAACTGCTGAATTTCTTTTAAGCTGTTTTTCATGCAGATTTTTTTTTTTAATTTTATTATGTTAGTCACCATACAATACATCATTGGTTCTTGATGTGGTGACCCACGATCCATTGTTTTCGTATAACACCCAGTGCTCCATGCAGTATGTGCCCTCTTTAATACCCATCACCGGGCAGGCTAACCAATCCCCCCTCCCCCCTCCCCTCTAAAACAGTTTGTTTCTCAGAGTCCATAGTCTCTCATGATTCCTCTCTCCCTCCAATTCCCATTTTTTCCTTCCTTCTCCTAATGTCCTCCATGTTATTCCTTATGTTCCACAAATAAGTGAAGCCATATGATAATTGACTTTTTCTGCTTGACTTAGTTCACATAGCATAATCTCCTCCAGTCCCATCCATGTTGATGTAAAAGTTGGGTATTCATCTTTTCTGATGGCTGAGTAATATTCCATTGTATATATGGACCACATCTTCTTTATCCATTCATCTGTTGAAGGGCATCTCGGCTCTTTCCACAGTTTGGCTATTGGGGACATTGCTGCTATGAACATTGGGGTGCATATGGCCCTTCTTTTCACTACATCAGTGTCTTTGTGGTAAATACCCAGTAGTGCAATTGCTGGGTCATAGGGTAGCTCTATTTTTAAATTTTTGAGGAACCTCCACACTGTTTTCCAAAGTGGCTGTACCAACTTGCATTCCCACCAACAGTGTAAGAGGGTTCCCCTTTCTCCACAACCTCTTCAACATTTGTTGTTTCTTTCCCTGTCCATTTTTGCCATTCTAACTGGTGTAAGGTGGTATCTCAGTGTGGTTTTGTTTCATGCAGATTCTTTAGGACTTTCTACATGTAAGATCAGGTCATCTGAGAATAGTTTTACTTCTTCCATTCCAATTTTATTCTTTTTCTGGCTAGAACTTCTAGCACAAAGTTATTTACCAGTGGCATCCTAGTTTTATTTGTGGTAATCAAGGTACAACAGACTTTTCCCATTAAGTATGTTAGCTCTTTTTCATAAATGCCTCTCAAATCCTGTTGAGGAAATTCCATTCTATTCCTAGTTTGTACAGCTTTGTATATCATAAAAGGGTGTGGATTTTGTCTAACGGTTAATCTGAAACACATTATGTGGTTATTTTCCTTTGTACTATTAATGTGCTGTATAAAATTAATTTACATATGTTGAACCACCTTTGCAATTCTGGAAAAAATCCCATTTTGCTCATGGGGCATAATCCTTTTAACATGTTGCTACATTTGGTTTACTTGTACTTTAAGGTTTTTGGCATTTATAGTAGTCATAAGGTACACTGACCTATAGGTTTTGTCTTTGTGTTTGTCCAACATTGGTATCACGGAAATGTCTCAAAATGAGTTAAAGCGTTCCCTCATTTCTATTTTCTGAGAGAGGCTGAAGAGAGGTGTTAATTCTTCAACATCTGAAAGAACTTACCAGTGAAACCATGTGGTACTAGGCTATTTTTTTTTTTGGCATATATTTTAAAACATAATTTCCTAATGTGAAATCTATATAACATTAAAGTAACAATTTTAAAGTAAACAATTTAGTAGCATTAAAGCACATTAACACAATCTAGTTGCAAAATGTTTACCTTACTCAAAAGTAAAACACTATAGGGGTGCCTGGGTGGCTCAGTCATTAAGCGTCTGCCTTCGGCTCAGGTCATGATCCCAGGGTCCTGGGATCGAGCCCCGCATCGGGCTCCCTGCTCGGCGGGAAGCCTGCTTCTCCCTCTCCCACTCCCCCTGCTTGTGTTCCCTCTCTCGCTGTGTCTCTCTCTCTCTCAAATAAATAAATAAAATCTTAAAAAAAAAAAAAAAGTAAAACACTATAGTCATTAAACAGTTTCTCCACATTCCCACTCCTCCCAGGTCCTGGCAGGCACCAGTCAAAATTCTTTTTCAAAGGAATTATCTATATGTATGGAATCATACAACATGTGACCTTGTGTGTCTAGTTTCATTCACTTAGTGTAATGTGTTGTAACTTCATCTACACTATAGCATGTATCAGTAATTTTCATGACTGAATAATATTCCCTTCTATGCATATACCAAAATTTTGTTATTTTGTACACTTGCATTTTATTCTACAATAGCTGAACCATTTTAAATAGCAGTTATGTAGACAGGTTTTGATTTATGCACATTTTTGCCAACGATTATTTTTCATGTTTTAAATTACAAACTAGTGGACGTGAAATGATCTCATTGTGGTTCTGATTTGCACTTCATTTATGTCTAATATGAAGAATCTTCATGTTTTTTGTCCACTTTGAAAAAATGTCTTTTCAAAATGTTGCCCATTTTTACTTTTTTTAAAGATTTTATTTATTTGAGAGAAAGAGAACACAAGCAGGGGGAGGGGCAGAGAGGGGGAGAAAAGACACCCCGCTGAGTAAAGAGCTCAACGTGGGGCTCAATCCCAGGACCCCGGGATTATGACCTGAGCCAAAGGCAGACGTTTAATGACTGAGCCACCCAGGTGCCCCAAAATGCTGCCCGTTTTTTAACTGAGTTGTCAATTTGTTGTTGAGATGTAAGCAGGTTTTAAAAAAATACATAATAGGGCGCCTGGGTGGCTCAGTTGGTTAAGCGACTGCCTTCGGCTCAGGTCATGATCCTGGAGTCCCGGGATCGAGTCCCGCATCGGGCTTCCTGCTCGGCAGGGAGTCTGCTTCTCCCTCTGACCCTCCTCCCTCTCACATGCTCTCTCTCTCATTCTCGCTCTCTTAAATAAATAAATAAAATCTTTAAAAAAAGTACATAATATATTCTTGATACAAGACCCTTATTTAGTATATGGTTTGTAAATATTTTCTCATCTTCTGCATATTGTCTTTTTACTTTCTTGGTAATGTCTCTTGATGCATTAAAGTATTAAATTTTGATAAAATTGAGTATGTCTCTTTTTGCTTCCACTTTAGGAATCACAGTTAAGATACCATCATCAAATCCAAGGTCATTAAGATTTATTCCTGTTTTCTACTAAAAGTTCTAGAGATTTAGCTCTTGTATTTGGAATGTTGATGCATTTTGAGTTTTGCAGAGGGTGTAATGTAGGGGTCCAACTTCATTTCTTTGCATGTTGACATCAGGTTGTCCAAACACTATTTGCTGAAGGGACTGTTCATTCCTATAAATCATCTTGGGACCCTCATCAATAATGAACTGGATATAGATGTATGGATTTATTTCTGGAACCTCAATTCTATTCCAGCTCTATTCTAATCTTTGAAATAAAAACTTAAGTCCTCTGACTTTATTCTTTTTCAAGATTGATTTCGGTACTCAGAAACCCTAGCAATTCTATATGAATTTATGGATTAGCTTTTTCACTTCTGCATAAAAGGCTGTTCAGCTTTTGAAAGGTATTGCATTGATTCTGTAGACTACTATGGGTGACACTGACATCTTAAGAACATTATATTACAATGCATGAACACAGGATGTTTTCCCATTTATTTACATGTTCTCTAATTTATTCCAGTAAAATTGTTTGTTTTTTAAGTAGGCTCCACGCCCACCACAGAGCCCAACGTGGGGCTCGAACTCATGACCTTGAGATCAAGACCTGAGCTGAGATCAAGAGTCGGACGCTCAACCGACTGAGCCACCCAGGCATCCCTATTCCAGCAAAGTTTTGCAGTTTTCACTGAACATGTATTTTACCTCCCAGGTTAAATTTATTCCTAGGTATTTTCCTTTGTATGCATGAAATTATTTCCTTAATTTTTTTTCAGGCTATAATTAGCTAAAAAAATGCAACTGATTTTATGTGTTGATTTTTTACCCTTTAACTTTGCTGATTCTGTCTTAAACTGTGCCCTATAGGTGTTAATGAGGTTGAAACTAGCAGAAAATTTAGGCAGAAAATTTAGAACTTGTGTTTCAGAGAACTGTTTTCCTCTGATCAGTCATTGTGTCTTTTCAGACCCCAAGAACAAATCCACTAGCTGTCTCTGCAGAAGCCTGGACTCAGAGATTCAACTGATAGGGTTCCAGCCTATGAACAAGCAAAGTCCTACATTCCTTACCCAAGATAAGGAGCCCAAGATCCCATCTAGTTTGTACCAGTTCTGAGTGCATGCACAGAGCTCCTTTTCCTTGTCTTAACCTCCTGACCATCAGGGTTTGAAGTCGGCCTCATTCTCATGTTAAATCTCCACACCAAAGCAAAAAGTGAACATGGATGTACGTTCCATATGTTTGCCCAATGAGCATGTTCCATCTTTCCTCATGAATAGTCACAAGTTCCCCCAACCATTTCATCAATATATATGTAATCTCAACCCTTATGATTATAAAAAACCTGTTCTCTCCCACTTTGGGGAGGCGGATTTGAGGCTTGCCCTCCTGCCTCCTCATTTGGTTGCCTCTCAAATAAACCCTTTCCTCGCTGCATACTTTTATTATTTTTAAAATGCATGGATTCATCTAAACAGCACCAAGCAAAAACTTCCATAACCAACAAAATAACTTGTCTACTCTCATTTCCTACTTAACCTCAGGAAAACATCGATTTCTTCTGTGTTATTATACTTGGCTTTTACCAAAACAACATCTTTATGTAGGCATTTTCAACATGGATTCTTTCACCTACCAAAATCCATTTGAAATTCATCTATATTGCTCATGTATCAATAGCTCATTATGCATTATTGCTTAGTATCAAATTATATGGATGTAGCATATTTTATTCATTCAATACCCTTTTCAGGGTCATTCAAGTTCTTCCCAGTTTGGGCTGACAAAAAAAACTACTATGTTGAGATGGTACACAACACTAATAAGCAGTTCTATGTTATTATTTTAACTTGGATAAATACATACAAAAGTAACTGCTTGGCCATACAATATGCTTGTATTGTATGCTTGGCCATACAATAGATGTAGGTTTAATTTTGTAAGAAACTGAGAAACTGCTTTTACAAAGTGCATGTTCCATTTGATAAACAATGCATTTAGCAGCACTTGGAAACATTGGTTTTCTCTTACTCAACCATTCTAGATGTTTAGTGATATTACAGTAAATTTAATTGCCATTTCCTTAATGACAAATGAATGCTAAGTATTTTTCTATTTGTTTATGCATTTTATCTTTAATAAAATGTATTTCTATCTTCTGTACATTTTGTGACATAATTCATATACCATAAAATAAACCCTTTTTTACTACCCACTTATCACTCTTTCTAATCTCTGAAAACTACTCCTTATGTGTTCTCTATCACATAATAAATGGCATTTTGTGTCTGGCTTCTGTCACTTGCATATTTTCAAATTCATCCATATTGTACCAAGTATCAGTACTTTATTCTTTTTATTATAATTTCACTTTCTTGACATGTCTTGCTTCAAGCATAAAAGTTATTGATTTTGATGAATTTTATGTATTTTGCCTTTGGCTGTCTGTGCTATACGTCATATCAAATCCAAGGTCATGAAGATGTACAACTGTTTTAAGAGTTTGGTAATTTCAGCTCTTAAATTGATTCATGCTGTCATCATTTTTACAGTGTTAAGTCTCTGGACTAACTTCCATTCGTTTGGAATGGGGATATCCACTTGTCCCAACATTATTTGTTGAAAAAAATATTGTTCTCCACTGCACTGTCTTGACACGCTTGTCAGGAATCAATTAATCATATATATGTGAGTATATTTGTGGACTTTCAAGTCCATACTTCCATATGCCTATGTAACCTATATGTCTATCCTTACAATATTACTATTCTTAATTACTGGATTTTTGTACTAAATTTTAAAATAAAATGTTCTCCATTGTAGTCTTTTCAAGATTGCTTGTCTATTCTGTATCTGTATTTCCATGTGAATTTTAGAATCAGCTTGCCAATATCCACAGAAATGCCAGCTGGAACACCCAACATGGGACTCACTAAATCTCGGGATCAATTTGGGGAGTAGTGCATTTGGGGGGGTATTCATTTCCTAGAGCTGCCTAACAAACTACCAACTGGAAAGCTTAAAACAAGAAAAACTGGTTCTTCCACAATTCTGGAGACTAGAAGTCTGAAATCAAAATATTCATAGCCATGCTTCTTTTGAAGGCTTTAGGGGAGAAAACATTCCATTATTTCTCTAAGCTTCTGGTGTAGCTAGCAACACTTAGTGCTCCTGGATCTTGCAAAAACATTACTCCAATCTCTGCCTTTGTAATCACATGCCATTTTCCCTGTGTATCTCTGTGTCCTCTCCTATTCTTATAGGGACACCAGTCACATTGGATTAAAGCCCCAACCTACTCCAGTGTGACCTCATATTAACTTAATGACATCTGCAAAGCCCCTATTTCCAACTAAGGTCAAATTCATAGGAAACAGAGGTTAGAAAGTTAATATATCTTTTAGAGGTACATAATTCAACCCATGAAACCACCTTAACATTACTAATTCTTCCAATTCATGAACAAGATCTCTGTCAATTTACTTCTCGAATTTCTTGTAATGTGGTTTTCACTGTAAAAGTCTTACACACTTCTTTTGTTCAATTTATGCCTAAGTATCTTATTCTTTTGGATGCTACTGTAAATGGAATTTTTAGTTTGATTTTCAGATTCTTCATTGCTACTGTACAGAAATACATCTTATTTTCCCATATTTTTCTTATAAACTGCAATCTTTCTGTAATCATTTATTAGATCTAATTTTATGTGGGTTACCTAGGATTTTCTACATTTTATGTAGAAAGATCTTTTAGATCTTTTCATCTGTGAATATAGTTTTTCTTCTTCCTTTCCAATCTAGATGCAATTTGTTTTTCTTGCCATAAATGGAATTTCTAGTATAAAAAAAGTAGTGAGAGCAGAATTTGTGTCTTGTTCCTGATCTCAAGAGGAAAGTACTCAGTCATTTAACATTAAGTTTCTTAGCTGCAGGTTATTCCTAAATAGCCATTAACTGGTTGAGCAAATTACCTTCTATTCCTAGTTTGTGAAATGTTTTTAACACGAACAGGAGTTGGATTTTCTCAAGTGCCTTATATGCATCTATTGCACTTATGTGTATTTTAAAAAGTGGGCTGATGGGACACCTGGGTGGCTCAGTCGGTTAAGTGTCCAACTCTTGGTTTCAGCTCAGGTCATGATCTCAGGGTCGTGAGATCAAGCCCCAAAACTAAGTCTGGCTCTGTGCTCAGCAGGGAGTCTGCTTGAGATTCTCTCCCTCTGCCCACCCCCACTCGTGTTCTCTAAAATAAATCTTTTGGGTGCCTGGGTGGCTCAGTCATTAAGTGTCTGCCTTCGACTCAGGTCATGATCCCAGGATCCTGGGATCGAGCCCCACGTCGGGCTCCCCACTCCGCAGAAAGCCTGCTTCTCCCTCTCCCACTCCCCCTGCTTGTGTTCCCTCTCTCGCTGTCTCTCTCTCTCGTTCTGTCAAATAAATAAAATCTTTTAAAAAATAAAAAAATAAATCTTCTTTAAAATAACAAGTGGGCTGCAGCTTTTAATGCTGTTGAGTTTTAAAGTATTTCATATATTCTAGATAGGTATTTATCAGATAAATGTGTTACAAATATACTCTCCTACTCTGTGGCTTATTTTTCATTTTCTTAGCACCTTCCCTTGAGAAAATAGTTTTCATTTTGATGAAGTCAAATTTACCTATTTTTCTCATTTATGGAGAATGCTTTTGGCGTCCTATTGAAGAATTCATTTCCTAACCCATGGAAAGATTTTCTGTTTTACTGCAAAAGCACCACAGATTTATTTACTTTTACATTTAGTATATGATCAACACTGAGTTAATTTTTTATAATGTACATTAATTTCTTCTAGGTTAATCTTGTCAAGGTTGACTTTGTATTCTATATAGCCAGTCAGGACCAGCATCATTTGTTGCAATGGCAACTCTTTCATTAAATCAACTTCAAACCTCTGTAAAGTATCTATGGACCATATTTGTATAGGTCAACTTGTGAACTGTCTTCTGTTCCATTAATTGATGGCTCTATCCTTAGGCAAAAAACACACTGATATCATGACATAGATTTGTACACAGGATTTGAAATTATGAATTGTGTTTAAGATTTTATTTATTCACCTGAGAGAGAGAGAGAGAGAGCACAAACAGGGGGCAGGGGGAGAGGGAGAAGGATAAGCAGACTCCCCGCTGAGCAGGGAACCCAACGTGCAACTCGATCCCGGGACCCTGGGATCATGACCTGAGCTGAAAGCAGACACTTAACCAGCTGAGCCACCCAGGAGTCCCTGAATTGTGCTTTCTTCAACAGTTCTACTTTGAGATTTTGGCTCTTTCAGTAATGACGACTTTCCACATAAATTTTAGAATCTACCTAATCTTAATTAGGATATTATTAAATCCATATAAATCTATTTGGGAGAATAAACAATACTGAGTTTTCAACTCATGAATAATTTGTTGCTCCAGTTATTTGGGCAGTGTTTTGTACTTTTCAGCACACATACACAGTGTATCTTTCACTATATTTTTACTTTCCTATAGATAGTATTCTCTGTGCAGTTCTAATATTCACAGATTTCTGTTACGATGCCTTAAATAATATGTTTGAAAACAACACCACTCAAATTTCAGTTACAATGGTGTAGAAACTGAGTAAATGGGTAAAGTAAAAAGATTCCCTGTTATCTTCCTTCCAAAAATTATGTAAATAACTAATGCACATCATGTTCACTGACTACTCCTGTCACTTCTTAAAGATTTTTTTTTTTCTGAGTTGATTCAGGTTCACAGAAAAATTGAGGGGAAGGTACAGGTATTTCTCATATACATGCTGTCCTCATACATATCCTCCCCCATTATCAACCTATCCCAACAGAGTGGTACCTTTGTTAACAACTGATAAACCCACACTGCCATATAATCACCCCAAATCCCCAGATTACTGTATGGTTCACTCTTGGTGTTGTATATTCTTTGGCTACATAAAATGTATAACAACATATCTATCATTAAGATAGAGTATTTTCATTGCCTTACAAATCCTCTGTGCTATACATATTCATCACACTCCTCCCTAACCCCTGACAACCAGTGATCCTTCAATTTTCTCCACAGTATTCACCTCATATAGTTGGAACTATTATGCAGCCTTTTCAGATTGGCTTCTTTCACTTTATAATATGTACTTAGAGCTCCTCCATGTCTTTTGATGCCTTCATATTTCATGGTTTTAGCAATGAATAATATTTGTCTGGATGTACCACAGCTTATTCATCCATTCACCTACTAACGGACATCTTTGTTACTTCCATCTGGGCAATTATGAATAAAGCTGCTATAAACATTCATGTGCAGACTGTGTAGACGTAAGTTCTCAACTTTTTGGGTAAATACCAAAGAACAGGATTGCTGGATTGTATGGTAAGAGTATGTTTGCTTTTGTAAGAACCATTCTGAATCTCTACCAGCAATGAAGGAGTTACTGACATTCCACATTCTTACACTGCATGGTATTGTCAGTGTTTCAGAATTCGGCCATTTCGATAGGTCTGTAGAGGTATCTCATTGATGTTTAAATTTACATTTCCCTTTTCTTATGTTTACATCGTATCTGTATATTTTCTTTGGTGAGGTGTCTGTTAAGGTCTTTGGCCCATTTAAAAAATTGGGTTATTTTCTTATTGTTGAGTTTTAAGAACTCTTTGTATATTCTGGATTAACAGTCCTTTATCAAATAGGTGTTCTGCAAATATTGTCTCACAATCTATGGCCTGTCTTCTCATTCTCTTGACATTGTAGTTCACAAAGTAGAAATTTTTAATTTAATAAAGTCCAGCTTACCAATTATTTCTTTCAAAGACCATGCCTTTGTTGTTTTATCTAAAAAGTTATTGGCATACCTAAGGTCATCTAGGTTTTCTCCTATATGATCTTCTAGAACTTCAGATTTGCATTTCAAATTTACTGTAAAATGCTTGGGATCCATTCAGAGTTAATTTTTGTAAAAATTGTTTTTTTTTTTTTTTTGAAGATTTTATTTATTTGACAGAGAGAGACACAGCGAGAGAAGGAACACAAGCAGGGGGAGTGGAGAGGGAGAAACAGGCTTCCTGCCGAGCAGGGAGCCCGATGCGGGGCTCAATCCCAGGAACCTGGGATCATGACCTGAGCCGAAGGCAGACGCTTAACGGCTGAGCCACCCAGGTGCCCCTGTAAAAACTGTTTTAAGATCTGTGTCTAGATTCATTTTTCTTCCCTATGCATATCATTGTTCCAGCACTGTTAGAAAGACTACTTTTGCTCCATTGTATTGCCATTGTTTGTCACAGATCTGTTGGTAATATTTATTTGGGTCTATTTCTGGCTATCTATTCTATTTCACTGATGTATTTGTCTATTTTTGGATAATACCACAGTCTCTTGATTACTGGAGCTTTAAAATAAGTCCTGATGTACAACAGTATTAGTCCAACTCTGTCCTTCTCCTAGAGTAATGTGTTGGAAATGTAGGATCTTTTGTCCCTGCATACAAACTTTGGAAGTAGTTTGCAGATATACACAAAAATAAGTTCCTGGGATTTTGATTAGGATTACCTTGAGTCTATCAATCAAATAGGAAAGAACAGACATCTTGAAAATATTGAGTCTTCCTTATCCATAAACATGAATCTCTCTCCATTTATGTAGTTCTTGAGTTCTATCATCAGAATTTTAAAATTTTCCTCAAATAAATCTGATATATATTTTGTTAAATTTATACTTAAGTATTTCATTTTGGGAGATGTCAAAGTAAATGGCACTGTGTTTTTAATTTCAAATTCCACTTGTTTAGTGCTGGTATACAGAAAAGCGATTGACAAAAACCTTGTATCCTGCAACCATGCTAAAATCATTTTAGTTCCAGTTTGTGTGTGTGAATTTGGATTTTCTACACAATCATGTCATCTGCAAAGACAGTTATATTTTTTCCTTCCCAATTCGTATTCCTTTAATTTCTATGTTTTGTCTTATTGCATTAGCTAGAATTTCCAGTACAATGTTGAAAAGAAGTGGTGAGAGGGAACATCCTTACCTCTTACCTGATTTTAATGAGAAAGCTAGTTTCTCACCATTAAGTATGATGTTAGCTGTAGGTTGGTTGGAGATAGGTCATCTTTATCAGGCTGAGGTAGTTCCCCTCTAATCCTAGTTTACTGCAAGATTTCTTATCACAAATGGGTGCTGGATTTTGTTAAATGCCTTTTCTACATGTATTATTATGATCATGATTTTTCTTTTTTAGTCTGTTGATATGAGGGTTTACATTAATTTTCAAATATTGAAATAGCTTGCATACCAATTCCAAATTCCACTTAGTTACCGTGTGTAATCATTTTCATACATTGTTATACTTGACTTGCTGATTTTGTTGAGGATTTTTGCATCTATGTTTATGAAAGATATTGGTCTGTAGTTTTCTTGTAATGACTTTGGTTTTCACAGTAGGGTAATGCTAACCTCATAAATGAGTTAGGATAAATTCTCTTAGCTTCTATCCTCTGAGATTGTTGAGTATCAGTATCCTCCTGTCCTTTAGAGTTCAGAAGAATTTACCAGGAAGCCACCTGGGATTGGTGCTTTTGGTTTTGGAAGGTTATTAATTATTGATTCAATTTTTTCATAGATATAGGCCTAATGAGACTGTCTATTTTTATTGCTTTGGCAAATTGTGTACTATCAGACAACTGAAGTTGAAAATGTTCCTTTAGTATCTACCATATTCGTTCCTCTTTTCTATCTGTTGCCCTTTTTCTCTGTTCCTATTTTGTCTTCCAATCATTTTCTGCCTTTTGTGGTTTTAACAGAATATTTTAGATGATTCAGTTTTCTCCCCTTTATTAGCATATCAGTTACACTTCTTTTGTAACTATTTTTTAGCATCTGTCACAGTTTGCAATATACTTTTACAGTTACAATTAACCTAAGTCTGTTTTCAAACACCACCATATCATTTCTTGGGTACTGTATCTCATAATAATAATCCTAATTCCTCCCTTCCACTCCTTGTATCATTGCTTTATTTCACTTATATGCAAGTATATGTAAGCATATACATATGTGCATATGTCAAAAACATATACATATATGTAAGTTTATTGTTAGTATTAGCAAACTATTTACCTTTTGGATCAATTAAAAACAAAGTAAGTTTTAGGGGCGCCTGGGTGGCTCAGTTGGTTGGGCGACTGCCTTCGGCTCAGGTCATGATCCTGGAGTCCTGGGATCGAGTCCCGCATCGGGCTCTCTGCTCGGCAGGGAGTCTGCTTCTCCCTCTGACCCTCCTCCCTCTCATGCTCTCTGTCTCTCATTCTCTCTGTCTCAAATAAATAAATAAAATCTTTAAAAAAAAAAAAAAACAAAAAAACAAAAAAAACAAAGTAAGTTTTTATTCACCTTCACTTATTTCTTCGATGCTCTTCCTTACTTTATGGGAAATCTGAATTTAATGCAAATGTAATTATAACATAACTGGCTGACAATTGGAATGATTACATTATTATAATATGAGACCTCTACATAAGCACCTGTAGGAACTTATCAATAAAAATGAGAATAGTAATTGTGTTGAAAAGAATGAAGATGTCCAATAGGGAGTGACATCAGCAAAAAATTTCATACTAAAGAAAATTTCATAAATACATGACACTGAAAGCATAATAGATGAAATGTTGAAAGGGAGAGGGCCGAATCAGCAAACTGTAAGATACTCCTTATCGTAAGTTTAATAGGAAGAAAGCAAGTGCTATTAAAACTTGATAATTTTTAATGAAATAAAATACTCTAGTTTTAAATGATTCTAATGTTTCATATTGTAATATGAAAATTACTTTAAATAGTATTCTCATTTCCCTATACATTTATAATAAACAGAATTTTTTGTATTTTGACAAAAAAATTTTTCAGGTAATGGAACAACTGTTATTTTTCCATTAATAAATATTGATTTGCATGGTTTCAGCTAGCAGTCATTTTTACAGTCCTACAATATTCTGCAAAACAAGACTTACCCGTATCTCATGGGGTTTTTTTTGGGGGGGGGAGGTTATACTGTAAATTAAATTTTGATTTCTAAATATACATGGCTAGTATATTGAAATACATGCTCTTCACTGCTTTTTCCTACCTTATGGCCCTGGGTAGAACTTCCAGTGCTAAGCTGAATAGCAGTAGTGCAATCTGAAATACTTGCCCACTTCCTGTTCCAAGAAAAAAAAACCAATCTTTAATAATTAATACATCATCAGTTTTTATGAGATTCTGTTTATCACATTAATAAAGTTGCCTTATTTTTTAAATTTGCTAACAATTTTTATAAGGAATGGGTTTAAATAATGTCAAATGCTTTTCTTTTTTGCATCTATTGAGATATGTTTCCTCTTCAGTTTGCTGGTATGATGGATTATATAATTGACTTCCAAATACTGAATTACTCTTCCAGTTCCGAACCAGACCAAATGCCGTCATGTATTAACCTGATTATATATTGCTGGATACAACTTGGTAATACTTAGTAGAGAATTTTTATGTCTATGCTCATGAGTAATATTAGTCTATAGTCTTTATTTATGATACTTTTCTGTGGTTTTGATCAGGGTAATGCTGGTCACATGAAATGAAGTTGGAATATAACTTTCTCTCGTACTACTGGATGCCTGGGTGGCTCAGTTGTTAAGCGTCTGCCTTCAGCTCAGGTCATGATCCCAGGGACCAGTTCAAGCCCCGCATAGGCTCCCCGCTCAGCAGGAAGCCTGCTTCTCAATGACCCATCCCCCTGCTTGTGCTCCCTCCCTCTCTCACTGTCAAATAAATAAAAAATCTTAAAAAAAGAAAAATGCTATTATGTCTTCCTTAAATATTTAGAAGCATCTATCAATGAAACAATTATGGTTAGGAAATTTTCTTTGTTAGAAGTATGTACCTCAATTTAATTTCCTAAGAATGATAAAAATAGTCATGTTTATTTCTTGTAGAGTGAGTTCTGGTAGCTTCTGGTATTAAAAAATATGGGGGGTTCAGCAATGCCTGGGTGGCTCAGTCAGTTTAAGTATCTGCCTTTGGCTCAGGTCATGATCATAGGTCCTGGGATCGAGTTCCGCATGGGGCTCCTTATTCAGCCTGCTTCTCCCTCTGCCTTACGCTCCCCCTGCTTGTACTCTCTCTGGCAAATAAATAAATAAAATCTTTAAAAAACATAAAAATAATATTACCTCTACAAGGAAGAAGGTTTTGGCTTAAGTGATTTTTTTCAGTTTTTTTGTTTTCAATTTCATCGATCTCTGCTCTTTATTATTTCCTTGTTTGCTCTGGGTTTTAGTTGCTCTCTTTTTCTATTTTCTTAAGGTAGAAGCCTAGATTAATGGCTCAAGACATTTCTAGTTTTACTAACATAAACATTAAATGCTGTAAATTTCCCACTGAAGTACTCCTTTAGATGCGTCACAAATAGTTTGATATGTTAGACTTTCATTCCTGTGAGGCTTCTTTTGTGTACTGATTTTAGAAATCTGTAGTTTAGCTTTTGAATATTCAGAGATTCTCCAAATATTCATTATATATCACTTGTTTAAATCTATTATGGTCACAGAACATATCTCACATTACGTCAACTATTTAAAATCTGTTAAGGTCTCTTTATAGCCCAAAATAGGGTCTATCTTGTCTAGGGTCTATGTGCATGTGAAAAGAATATATTCTACTGTTTTCAGTAGACTATTCTAACATACCAATTAGGTCGATTGCTGATAATTTTTTTCTAGTCTGTCAAATACTGTTAGCAATATAGATTCTCCAGTGTAACCATATATTTGTCTGTGTTTTTCTTCAGTCCTACCAGTTTAACTTCATGTATCCAGGATCACTTTTATTAGGTACATGTACATCTATGATTATTGTCCACTGTCCATTTATCATCAGGAAATATCATCCCTCCTTAACATTAGTAATAACCCTTTATCCTGAAGTCAATTTTGTCTGATATAGCCACTTAAATTTTTTTTTAATTGTAGTTGACATACAATATTGTATTAGTTGGAGGTGGACAAAATAGTTATTCAACAATTTCATACATTACACTATGCTCAACATGATAAATGTAGTTACCATCTGTCACCATATTATGTTACAATATCATTGACTGTATTTCCTATGCTGTACTTTTTTCATCCCTGTGACTTTATTTTATACTCGGAGCCTGTAACCTTTTAATCCCCTTTGCATATTTTGCCCATCCACCCACCCCCTTCCTTCTGGCAACCACCAGTTTGTTCTCTGTATTTATGATTCTTTGGGGTTTTTTGTTTTTGTTCATTTGTTTTCCTTTTTAGATTCCATGTATATATGGAATCATATTAACTGTCTTTCTTTGGCTGACTTATTTCACTTAGAATAATAACCCACAGGTCCATCCATGTTGTCACAAATGGCAAGATCTCATTCTTCTTTATGGCTAATATTCCATTGTATATAAATACCATATCTTTATCCATTCACCTATTGAGACACATTTGGGTTGCTTCCATAACTTGGCTATTGTAAATAATGCTACAATAAAAACAAGGGTGCATATAACTTTTTGTTTCTGTTTAGTAAATACTCAGTGGTGGGATTATGGGATCATACGGTATTTCTATTTTTTTGAGAAGCCTCCATACTGTTTTCCACAGTGGCTGCACCATTTTATTTCTAACCAGCAATGCACAAGGGTTCCCTATTTTCCACATCCTCATCAACGCTTGTCTTTTATTAGCCATTCTGACTGATATAAGGTGGTATCTCATTGTGGTTTTGATTTGCATTTCCCTTATCATTAGTGATGTCGAACATATTCTCATGTGTCATTTCTCTGTATGTCTTCTTTGGAAAAATATCTATTCAGATCCTCTGCCCATTTTTTTAAATATTTTTTAAAAAAGATTTTTATTTATTTATTTGAGAGAGAGAATGAAAAGAGAGAGAGCACATGAGAGGGGGGAGGGTCAAAGGGAGAAGCAGACTCCCCGCTGAGCAGGGAGCCCGATGCGGGACTCGATCCCGGGACTCCAGGATCATGACCTGAGCAGGAGGCAGTCACTCAACCGAGCCACCCAGGCGCCCCCTCTGCCCATTTTATAATAGACTGTTTTGTTGGTATTGAGTATAGTTCTTTATATATTTTGGATATTAACCCTTTCTCAGATGTATCATTTGAAATATTTTCTATCATTTAGTAGGTTGCCTTTTTATTGCATGGCTGGTTTCCTTTGCTGTGCCGAAGTTTTTTTATTTTGGTGTAGTTTCAATACTTTATTTTTGCTTTTGTTTCCCTTGCCTTAGAAGACATCTAGAAAAATGTTGCAATGCTGATGTCTAGGAAATTACTTCCTATGTTTTCTTCTAGGAGTTTTATGGTTCCAGGGCTCACATTTAGGTCTTTAATCCATTGTGAGTTTATTTTTGTGTATGGTATAAGAAAGTGGCCCAGATTCTAGACAGCTACATGTAAAAGAATGAAACTGGGCTAGGGGTCTGGGGCTTGCTGAGGCAGCAGGCCATTTAGGGTGCCCAGACCCTGCTACTCTCTGCACTACCAAAGTGGAAGGAAATATAAACAGTAGTGCTCCACCAGCCGTTCCAACCCTGAAGAGAATTCCAGCAAGCCACCTACCATTTGGTAGGTTCCTTTATATTCTAGTTGCCTTTTTCAAATATAGTTTTTGTTTTTTTTATTTTGGTGTAGTTTCAATACTTTATATTCTAGTTGCCTTTTTCAAATATAGTTTTTCTGTGGCCCAGGGCAGATGAATTATTTATTTGAGAGAGAGAGCACGCGTGAGCGAGGGAGCACAAGCAGGGGGAGCAGCAGAGGGAGAGGGAGAAGCAGACTTCCTACTGAGCAGGGAGCCCCATGTGGGGCTCGATCTCAGGACCCTGAGATCATGACCTGAGCCAAAGGCAGACGCTTAACTGACTGAGCCACACAGGTGCCCCTAATTTAGAGATTTTTTTTAAAACTTTAATTAAAAATATAATCTTTGTCAGTCTCTTCAACAAATGGTGTTGGGAAAATTGGACAGCCACATGTAGAAGAATGAAACTAGACCATTTTCTTACACCATATACAAAAATAAACTCAAAATGGATGAAAAACCTAACTGTGAGACAGGAATTCATCAAAATCCTAGAGGAGAACACAGGCAGCAACCTCTTCGACCTTGGCCAAAGTAACTTCTTGCTAGACATGTCTCCAAAGGCAAGGGAAACGAAAGCAAAAATGAACTATTGGGACTTCACCAAGATAAAAAGCGTTTGCACAGCAAAGGAAACAGTTGGCAACCCCAAAAGACAACCTACAGAATGGGAGAAGATATTTGTAAATGTCTTATCAGATAAAGGGCTAGTATCCAAGATCTATAAAGAACTTATCAAACTCAACACCTATCAGAATGGCTAAAATCAAAAAGACAAAAAAGGATGTGGAGAAAAAGGAAGCCTTGTGAATACTGATGGGAATGTCATCTGGTACAGCCACTGTAGAAAACAGTATGGAGGTTCCCCAAAAATTTGTATACAGAAATACCATATGATCCAATAATCCCACCACTGGGTATTTACCCAAAGAAAACAAAAACACGAATTCAAAAAGATGTATGCATCCCTATGTTTATGCAGCATTTTTTACAATAGCCACGATATGGAAGGAATTCAAATGTCCACCAACAGACGAATGCATAAAGGAGATATATATATATATATATAATGGAATATTAATCGGCCATAAAAAAAAAGACTGAGATCTTGCCGTCTGCAACAATATGGATGGACCTAAAGGGTATTACCCTAAGTAAAATAAGTCAGACTGAGAAAGACAAATACCATATGATTTCACTCATACGTGGAATCTGAAAAAAAAATGAATAAACAAAAAACAGAATCAGACCTATAAATATAGAAAACAAACTGATGGTTGCCA
Source organism: Neomonachus schauinslandi (assembly GCF_002201575.2). Classification (NCBI taxonomy): domain Eukaryota; kingdom Metazoa; phylum Chordata; class Mammalia; order Carnivora; family Phocidae; genus Neomonachus; species Neomonachus schauinslandi. The sequence continues at coordinate 67,733,696 of NC_058419.1, forward strand.
TAAGGGTGGGGAGTGCCAGAGGGAATGAGGGGATGGGCAAAATGGGTGAAGGGGAGTGGGAGATACAGGCTTCTAGTTATGGAATGAAAAGTCATGAGAATAAAAGGCAGAGCAGAGGGAATATAGTCAATGACAAAACAATAAAGAAAACTAAAAGGCAGCCTACAGAATGGGAGAACATATTTGCAAATGACATGTCTGATAAAGGGTTAATATGCAAAATACATAAAGAACTTATCAAGCTCAACATCCAAAAAACAAATAATCCAGTTAAGAAATGGGCAGAAGACATGAATAGGACCTTTTCCAAAGACGACATCCAGATGGCTAACAGACACATGAAAAGATGCTCAACATTACTCATCATCAGGGAAGTACAGATCAAAACCACGATGACAAACCACCTCGCACCTATCGGAATGGCTCACACGAAGCAACAGGTGTTGGTGAGGATTCAGAGAAAGGGGAACCCTTGTGCACTGCTGGCAGGAATGCAAACAGGTGCGGCCACTCTAGAAACCAGTATGGAGGTTCCTCAGAAAGTTAAAAACAGAACTACCCGGGCGCCTGGGTGGCTCAGTCAGTTAAGCTTCTGCCTTCAGCTCTGGTCATGATCCCAAGGTCCTGGGATCGAGCCCACGTCCGGCTCCCTGCTCAGCGTGCTTCTCCCTCTCCCTCTCCCCGCGGGCTTCTGCGCTCTCTCTCACTCATTCTCTCAAATAAATAAATAAAGTCTTTAAGAAAAAAAACAGAACTACCCTACAATTGTGCTACTAAATACCTTTGGGTATTTACCCAAAGGATACAAAAATATTGATTCGAAGGGGTACATGCACCCCAATGTTTACAGCAGTATTATCAACAACAGCAGAACTATGGAAAGAGCCCAAATGTCAACTGGCTGATGAGTGGATAGAGAAGATGTGATGTATATATACAATGGAATATTACTCAGCCATCAAAAAGTATGAAAGGTTACCATTTGCAACGATGTGGATGGAGCTAGAATGTATTATACTAAGCGAAATAAGTCAGGGAAAGACAAATACCATATGATTTCTCTCATGTGGAATTTAAGAAACAAAACAGATGAACATATAGGAGGGGTAAAAATAAAAGGAAACAAACCCTAAGAGTCTCTTAACAACAGAGAACAAACTGAAGAGTAATGGAGGGAGGTGGGGGGGGGAGGGGCTGGATGAGTGATGGGTATCAAGAAGGGCACTTGTTGGGGCGCCTGGGTGGCTCAGTCGTTAGGCGTCTGCCTTCAGCTCAGGTCATGATCCCAGGGTCCTGGGATCGAGCCCCGCATCGGGCTCCCTGCTCCGCGGGAAGCCTGCTTCTCCCTCTCCCACTCCCTCTGCTTGTGTTCCCTCTCTCACTGTGTCTCTCTCTGTCAAATAAATAAAATCTTTAAAAAAAAAAACAAAGAAGGGCACTTGTTATGATGAGCACTGGGTGGTGTACTTAAGTGATGAATCAATGAGTTCTACTCCTGAAACCAATACTGCACTGCATGTTAACTAACTTGAATTCAAATAAAAATTAAATAAAAATTAAAAAATAAAAAATAAAGGAATACAGTCAATGACATTGTAATAGCACTGTATGGTGACAGATGGCACCTATACTTGGTAGTGAGCACAACATAATGTTTAGAGTTGTTCAATCACTATGCTGCACACCTGAAACTAATGTAACATTGTGGGTCAACTATATTCGAATAAAAAAATTAAATAAAAAAATTAAGTCCTAAAATCAATTGTATTTCTTTACTAGCAATAAAATATCCAAAAATGGAATTAAGAGAACTCCATTCTGAATAGCATCAAAAAGAATAAAACATTTAAGGATAAATTTCACAAAAGAAAAAACAATTTACATATTAAACACTACAAAACACTGCTTGGAAAAAGAGGAAAAAAAGTATATAGAAATCTATGCTCATGGATTGGAAAACGCAATATTATTATACAGACAACACCCACCACACTGATCTATAACGTCAATGAAATCCATACTGAAATCCCAGAGGCTTTTTTTGTATTAAAAAAAAAATGGGGGCACCTGGGTGGCTCAGTCAGTTGGGTGTCTGCCTTCAGCTCAAGTCATGATCCCAGGGTCCTGGGATTGAGCCCCGCATCGGGCTCCCTGCTCAGTATGAGAGTCTGCTTCTCCCTCTCCCCTTGCCCCTCCCCCTACTCATGTTCTCTCTCTCAAATAAATAAAATCTTAAAGGAAAAAAATGGCAAGCTGATCACAAGTGCAAGGCATACAGAATACCCAAAACACTTTTGAAAAACAATGTAGTAGGTCTTTTGTTACCAGATTTTAAAACTTACTTTTAAAGCGACAGTAATCAAGATAATATAAAACTGATGAAAGAGTAGATATAGAAAATAACTGATAGGGGCGCCTGGGTGGCTCAGTTGTTAAGCGTCTGCCTTCGGCTCAGGTCATGATTCCAGGTCCTGGGATTGAGCCCCGCATCGGGCTCTCTGCTCCGTGGGAAGCCTGCTTCTCCCTCTCCCACTCCCCCTGCTTGTATTCCCTCTCTCACTGTGTCTCTCTCTGTCAAATAAATAAATAAAATCTTTAAAAAAAAAAAAAAATAACATAAACTGGACCTCATCAAAATAAAAAAAGTGTTTCAGATAGACACTATAGAAAATGAAAAGACAAGTTATATAGTTAAGAAAATATTTGTAAATCATTATTTTTGATAAAGAACTTGTGATCAAAATACATATATGTATATATAAAGAACTCCTATAATGCAGTAAGAAAAAATTAGAAATGGAGAAAAGATTTAAAAGATATTCCACCAAAATTTTATGAATGAGCAATAAGCAAATGAAAAAATGCCCAATCTCATTAGAGCTTAATTAAGGAAATGTAAAATAAAGCCTTAACGAAATATCACTTCACACTAACTAAATTGGCTATAATCAAAAAGACAGATAATAACAAATGATGAAGATGTAGACAAATGTTAACCCTCATATATTGCAGGTGGTAACGTAAAATAGTATAGCCATGGGGCGCCTGGGTGGCTCAGTTGGTTAGGCGACTGCCTTCAGCTCAGGTCATGATCCTGGAGTCCCGGGATTGAGTCCCGCATCGGGCTCCCTGCTCGGCGGGGAGTCTGCTTCTCCCTCTCCCACTCCCCGTTTGTGTTCCCTCTCTCGCTGTGTCTTTCTCTGTCAAATAAATAAATAAAATCTTAAAAAAAAAAAAAAAAATAGTATAGCCACTTTGGAGAACAATTTGGCAGTTTCTTTAAGAGCTAAACAAGTATTTACCCTATGACCCAGCTATTCCATTCAAGAAAAATGGAAATTATACAAGGACATGTACATCAATTTTCATAGCAACATTTATTAATAATAGCCAAAGGAAATAAAAGGAATGTAGGTCAACTTTCTGTCAAGTGCTGAATTATGAAACAAAAATGTGGCATATCTATAATAGTAATATTCAGCTCTAAAAAATATATATACAAATACATGCTACCACAAGGATAAACCTCAAAAAAATTGTAATAAGTGAAGGAGGTCAAATTCAGTATCATGAATATTCTAAATTTCATTTATATGAAATAGCAAAGAAAGGCTAAATTTTACGTAGAGGTCAGTAGTAACATAGGACTGAGGATGGGAATAGGACCGACTATAAATGAGCTTGAGGGAATTTTTGGAAATAATGCAATGTCTTATAACTGGATTGTGGTAACAGCTGCACACTATACAAATTTACTAAATGAATAAATGAATTGTGTACAAAAAAAGGAATAAATTTATCGTATGGTATTTTACCTAACACTTTAAAAGAACCAAATTGAAATTCTTAACTAAAAATAAAATATCGGGGGCGCCTGGGTGGCTCAGTTGGTTAAGCGACTGCCTTCGGCTCAGGTCATGATCCTGGAGTCCCGGGATCGAGTCCCGCATCGGGCTCCCTGCTCAGCAGGGAGTCTGCTTCTCCCTCTGACCCTCCTCCCTCTCATGCTCTCTGTCTCTCATTCTCTCTCTCTCAAATAAAAATAAAATAAAAAAATAAAAAATAAATAAATAAATAAATAAAATAAAATATCGGGGCGCCTGGGTGGCTCAGTCGGTTGGGCGTCTGCCTTCGGCTCAGGTCGTGATCCCAGGGTCCTGGCATCGGGCCCCGCATCGGGCTCCCTGCTCGGCGGGAGGCCCGCTTCTCCCTCTCCCACTCCCTCTGCTTGTGTTCCCTCTCTCGCTGTGTCTCTCTCTGTCAAATAAATAAATAAAATCATTAAAAAATAATAATAAAAAATAAAAATAAAATATCTATGATTAAAAAAAAACTCACTTGAGGGGGCACCTGGATGGCTCAGAGTTGGTTGAGCATCTAACTCTTGGTTTCAGCTCAGGTCATGATCTCATGGGTCCTGGGATTGAGCACCCCCCCCCCCCCCCCGTCGGCTGCATGCTCAGCAGGGAGTCTGCTTGAAGATTCTCTCCCTCTGCCCCTCCCCCCACTTGCGCACTCATGCTCTCTCTCAAATAAATAAATCTTTATTTTTTTTTAAAGATTGATTATTTGACAGACAGAGAGAGAGAGAAAACACAAGTGCACAAGCAGGGGTGTGGCAGGCAGAGGGACAGGGAGAAGCAGGCTTCCCGCTGAGCAAGGAGCCTGACACGGGGCTTGATCCCAGGACCCCGGGATCATGACCTGAGCCGAAGGCAGTCGCTTAACCGACTGAGCCACCCAGGCACCCCTAAAATAAATAAATAAATCTTTAAAAAAAATTCACTTGAGATCTCAATAGCAGAATGGAGACAAGAGAAGAGTCAATAAATTTGAAGACAGATCAATAGAAATTACCCAATCTAAGCAACAGAACAAAAAGTTTGAAACAAAACAATCTCAGAACTTATGAAGCAATATTAAAATGTCTAGTATACAAGTCATCAGAGTGGCAGGAGAAAAAAAAAAGTTTATAGGAATATTACTGGAAAACTTCCCTAACTGATGAAAGATAAATCCGCATATTCAACTACCTCAGCAAATCCAAACAAGATAAACTGAAAGAAAAACATCCAGAAATATCACTTTCAGCAGTCAAACTGCTAAAAACCGAAAATAAAAAAATTTGAAAGCATCTACAAAAAGCAACACAGTTCAGATAGATTATCAATGACTCAAACTACTGCAAACTTCTCATCAGAAACCACAGGGAACAGAAATGGTAGAAAAACATCTTTACAGTGCTAAAAGAGGGGCACCTTGGTGGTTCAGTCAGTTAAGCGTCTGACTTTTTTTTTTTTTAAAGATTTTATTTATTTATTTGACAGAGAGACATAGAGCACAAGCAGGCAGAGTGGCAGGCAGAGGGAGAGGGAAAAGCAGGCTCTCAACTGAGCAGAGAGCCCGACGTGGGGCTCGATCCCAGGACCCCAGGATCATGACCTGAACCGGAGGCAGCTGCTTAACCAACTGAGTCACCCAGGCGCCCCAACCGTCTGACTTTTGATTTCGGCTCAGATCATGGTCTCAGGGTTGTGGGATGGAGTCCCAGGTCAGGCTCCAGACTCAGTGGGGAGTCTGCTTTAGATTCTCTCTCTCCCTCTGCCTATGCCCCTCCCTGCACTCTCTCTCTCTCTCTCTAAATAAATCTTTAAAAAATCAAAAAAAAAAAAATAAAGTGCTAAAAGAAGAAAAAACTTCTAACACTTTTTTATCCATCAAAAAAGTCCTTCAGGAATGAAGGTGAAATGAACACATTCTTAGATGAAAGAAAATGAAGAGAATTCATTTTAAACAGAGTTGAGATGAAATAATAGAGTTCTTCACTCTGAAGGTAAATGATACCCAGGGGAAGCTAACATCTTTAGAAATGAAGGAAGACCAGAACTGGTAAATGACTGAGTCAATATAAAAGCTCATTTTTCTCCTCTTAGGTTCTTTATATAGGACTCTGAAAAGCAGAAATCATAACACAGTCTGATGGGCTTTCAAAATACATAAATGTAAAACACATGGCAACTATTAAAAAAATCATTTAAAAAAGTATGGCTTTTGTTTTACTTTAAGTGGTAAAACATTACATCTATATAAACTTTACTTGATTACTAGGTATGTTTATTGTAATCCTTACAGCAACAACAACAGAACATACCAAAAAATTTAAAAGAACATTAAAATGGAATACTAAAAATATTCAAATAATGCAAAAGAAAAAAATGAAAAACAGAGAAACAATAACAAAGACAACGAAGCTCAGGCAGAAAGCTAGAAACAGCATCACTACATCCTTAAGAGAAGAAACATGCCTGACAACTGCAAATTAATGACTTTATTAACCGCAGAAGTGAAGTCATAAAGTAAAAAATTATATACAAATTTAGAGAAAGGTAGGTACCTACAGAGAAAAACAGAATCTGAGCATTTGATCACTGGAACAAATGCCACAAAAAGTGGCAAGAAAGTAGGAAGATATAACTAAAAATTAAAATATCCTGCTAAAGGCCAAGTGTAGGCTATCATGAGAATGACAAGCCTTTGGGGGGAGGGGCATTTAAAAAAAACAGGGAGTGCGTTGTACCCACCTGCAGATTTTTTTTAATATTTTTTTTAAAGATTTTTTCTATTGATTCATTTGAGACACAGAGATAGAGAGACAGAGAGGAAGAGCATGAGCAGGGGGAGAGGGAGAGGGAGAGGGAGAAGCAGGCTCCCCACCGAGCCAGGAGCCCAATGTGGGGCTTGATCCCAGGACCCCAGGATCAGAACCCGAGCTGAAGGCAGACGCCCAACCATCTGAGCCACCCAGGCGCCCCCAACCTGCAGATTTTACAAACAGGTGGCCAGGGTGCCTGGGTGGCTCAGTTGGTTAAGCGACTGCCTTCGGCTCAGGTCATGATCCTGGAGTCCCGGGATCAAGTCCCGCATCGGGCTCCCTGCTCGGCAGGGAGTCTGCTTCTCCCTCTCCCGCTCCCCCCTCTTGTGCTCTTCCTCTCTCTCACTCTCTCTCTCTCAAATAAATAAATAAAATCTTTAAAAAAAAAAAAAAAAAAGGTGGCCACAGGGAAGATTACAGAGAAAGATTCCCTTGGTGCTACTTGGTGGAGGGGAGCAGCAAGTATGGCTGAAATTCTGCCCATATGTATTCCTCCCATCTCTCTTACCAAAAAAAACAAACAAACCAACCCACAAAAGTTCTTAAACTAAAAGCAAGGTCATTAAAACCTATACTCTGAAGCACTGAGTAGAGGAATAGAGGGCATAGCATTATACCTGAAGGTGCAAGAAGACTTGTGAAGACCATATCCCAAAACCCAGATTCACAATGCCTGCTTAAGACTGAGTCTCAATCCAAACATTAGAGAATGTTCCCATTTTCTACCCCCAAACACATGCTGGCAAGCACTGAGTGACATTAGATGACACAGAGGAACGCTGAAGCAGACAGACCCTCTCTGGGGAGCAGTGCAAAGGGACAAAACCACACAGGGACACAACAACAAAGTATCATTACATGGTTCCAAGTCTCTGGTGCAGAGAGAAACCATAGTAACAAACTCTAAATTCAGCCCAATACTGACTAGGTTGACACAAAATTCTACATAAATAGCCTAGAAAAAGGGAAGGTGTGCTTTTCTCAAAGAATAAAAATATTTACTTCAGGAGGAGGGGGAAGATGGTGGAGTAGGAGGACCCTGAGCTCACCCTATCCTACATTTACAACTAGGTATCATCTGCACCCAAGCCAATAAATCGGAGAACAAACTGAAGACTGACAAAACAAACTCCACAAGTAAATATGGAGAAGCTGCTGCATCTGAAAGGTTAGGTAGGTCAGAAAGGCATAGAGAGGCTGCCCGCAAGAGGGAGGGAGCTGCATGCATGCAGAGAGGGCAAAGAAACAGGCCCTAACACCAGGGAGCTCACACAAGGAAGATTAATCTCCCCCCCCCCCATAATGTTTGGCTTTAAAAAACAGACAGGCTGGTGCAGATGAGTCAGGAGAGGTTATCAAACATGATATTTGGCCAAATCCATTATAGTACTACTTGGTTCCAAATATGGATGATGAAGGGGAAGGAGAAAATGATGATGACGACGAACAAGAAGGACTGGAAGATACTGATGAGGGGCGCCTGGGTGACTCAGTCGGTTGAGCGTCAACTCTTGGTTTCAGCTCAGGTCTCGGAGTCGTGAGATGAAGCCCCTTGTCGGGCTCCAAGTTCAGCCAGGAGTCTGTTTGAGGATTTCTCTCCCTTTCCCTCTCCCCCTGCTCACTTGCTCTCTCTCTCAAATAAATAAGTCTTAAAAAGAAAAAGGAAAAAAAGATATTGATGAAGAAGGAGATGATGATAAAGGTGGAGAGGATGAGGGTGAGAAGAAAGGACAGGAGGATGAAGGAGAAGAACACTGATGGATTCCAACCTTCATTTTTTTTAATTTCCTCCAGTCCCTGGGAAAAAGTTGCAGTCTTTTTTTTCCTCTTCTTGTGCTCATTCACCCTGTTTTTTGAAGTCATTTTTCTCTCCCTTTATAACATGGTTTTCAACTTATGTTGGGGGGGAATATCTTGAACAGAATACAATGGGAAAAGAGTCTCTACCACTTTCCTTTCCAAATTCATTTTTACCCCTTCCTGTCTCAATAAAAACATGAAATCAACACCACCATGCTCTGTGGGGAAAAAAGGAAAACCTGCTCCCTTACCTTTGCTGGAAGCTGGAGAATGCTAGGCCCCGATATAGTAGTGTACAGAATTCTAACTTTTTTCCTCCTTTTTCTGTATATTGGGCTCAGAGATTACACTGTGTCTCTATGTGAATATGGACAGTTAGCATTTGCCAACATGTATCTTTCTACTTTCTTTTAAAAAGAGAAAAAAAAAATTAAAATGGAATTACAGAAGATCAGCAAAGGGTAGGTTTGAGATCCCTAGGTGGGTTAAATGGGCACTTTGACAACATGGCTTCTCCTTTGGTGTGCTTAACTGTGATGTTTAATGGACATCCTTGCAGTTTAAGATGACACTTTTAAAATTATATTCTCTACCTATGATGACTAGAGCCCTGCCACTCAGTAGGAGATCAGAACCTATACATAGGATCTTACTTGGAACTGACATTCCTTATTACAATTTTGCTCCTTTTTATTTTTAAATGTTGTGTTTCACTGGAAAGGAAAGATCATGCTCAGTTTTAAATGCTAAAAGTGTACAAGTTGTTTTGTTACAATAAACTACCTACCTACCTATCTACCTACCTACGTACAGACATACATACCAAAGGGGCTGAATTCCATCAGTTTGTAAAACCAGTAGGACTGGGAGCCTGGAGCTTTACAAGTCAGCTGACTCAGCACTCGGTAAACTACGAGAGCTAGTTATAGCTGTGTCACTGGCCTTAAAGAGACAGCAGCCCGTGTGGGGAGGCAACATAAAAACAGCAGTTTACACAACACCAAGGGCACATAGGAGACAGATCTGTTCATACTGATTTCAGAGTGTGTTGGGGGACTTCTCCAAAAACAAGGGGGGCTGGAGGCAACATTTTCCTCCCCTGCCCCCCAGCATAAAACACAGAGCCATCTGTGGGAGGCAGGGCTACACAGACACTTGTTACCTAACCTGCTAGCAGTATGCCCTGCCCAAAAGGTCTCCTGAAGAGTCCCCCACTCCAAGCCCGCTAGCTTCAGCCCTGGCCTCAGGACAGATTTTCTTAAATCCCTGCATTCACCCCACCCATGCAGCCACAGGGTGCATAGCTGCTGTTTCAAGCCACACCCATCCACCACACTGTGCCCAGCCAATGTGTCCCCAGCCACCATCATGCACCACACCCACCTGCATGCCCCCCCAATCACTGAGTTCAGCCCCTAGCTGCCACAGGGCTTCGGGAGATCCTGGAAAGAACTAGTGGCCCAGTGTAAACTTTGCTAACACCACTACCCTGCCCCCAAGTTCCCTGGTGGGCACACCCGCTCAAAGCTGGCCTGCCTGGGACCCACTAAAACCACAAAGAGCAATTACAGCCCACAAGAGGCAGACAGAGAGCGCAGACAACTGCACTAAAAGGAAAAATGACTCAGACACAGCAACAGGGCATATGTAACACACAGGATACTCTCCTGAAGTGGCAGGTTCTAGTGAACAGCATACCACTGCAGGACACTCCAGGACCTCTTCTTCATAAAGTCACTACTTTCAAGAGCAGAAGACACAGATGACTTTCTTAACACAGAGAAACAGACACAGAAAAGCAGACAAAATGAGGAGACAGAGAAATTTATCCCAAAGGAAAGAACTGGACAAGACCACAACCAGAGATCTAAGCGAAACAGATATAAGTAAAATGACAGACAACTTAAAGCAATGATCACAAGGATATTCACTGGATTGAGAAAAGAATGGAAGACAAGAATGAGACCTTTAACACAGAGATAAGGAATAACACAGCAGTGATAGAGGGCTTGATATGAAATGAGAAACATACTTGTTGGAATGAATAGCAGGATGGAAGAATCAGAGGAATGAATCAGTGACCCAGAAGACAGAGAAATGGAAAGTAATCAAGGTGAACAAAAGACAGAAAAAAATTATGCAAAATGTGAACTCAGGGAACCCAGTGACTCCGTTAAACTTAACAGCATTCATATTATAAGAGTCCCACTAGAGGAAGAGAGAGAAAAGGGGGCAGAAAATTTATCTGAAGAAATAATAGCTGAAAACTTCCCTAATCTGGAAGGGAACAGATATCCAGATCGAGGAGGCAGAGAACACCCATCAAAATCAACAAAAGTAGACCCACACCAAGACATATAATATGTAACAAAACATAATTAAATTTCCAAAATAGAGATAAAAAAATTTAAAAGCATCAAGACAAAGAAGTCATTAACTTACAAGGGAAAACCCATACAAATAGCAGGAGATTTTTCAACAGAAACTTGCAAACCAGAAGGGAGTGGTATATTGAAAGTGCTGAATGGGAAAAATCTACAGCCAAGAACATTCTTTCCAGCAAGGTTATCCATACACAATAGGAGACATCGAGTTTCCTAGACAAACAAAAATTTAAGGAGTTCATGACCAATGAACCAGCGCTGCAAGAAATATTAAACAGGACTCGCTGACAGAAAGGAAAGATGAAAAAGGATAGTACAAAGTAAGAAATAACAAAAGCAGTAAAAATGAATATTTCTGTAAAAAATCAGTCAAGGAACTAACCAATAAAAAGGGATATGAAGGGGCACCTGGGTGGCTCAGTCGTTAAGCGTCTGCCTTCGGCTCAGGTCATGATTCCAGGTCCTGGGATCGAGCCCCGCATCAGGCTCCCTGCTCGGCGGGAAGCCTGCTTCTCCCTCTCCCACTGCTCCCTGCTTGTGTTCCCTCTCTCGCTGTGTCTCTCTCTGTAAATAAATAAATAAAATCTTAAAAAAAAAAAAAAAATTTTAAAAAAGGGATATGAAAATAGTAACATATACCTAAAAAACATGGGGAGGAGAGGAGTAAAGAATGGGTTCATATTTAAATGACCATAAACTTAATATAGACTGCTATCTGCAGATGAGGTTATATACAAACCTACTGGTAATGATATATCTAAAACCACCAATATATACGCAAAGAATAAAGAAAAAGACATCCAAATATATCACTAAAGAAAATCAGCAAAACATGAAAGACAAAAAAAGCATCAGAGAAAATCTTTAGAAACAGCCACAGAACAATAAAATGGCGATAAATATTTATCAATAATTACGTTGAATGTAAATGGATTAAAGGCTCCACTCAAAAGACATAGGATGACAAAATGGATAAAAAAACAAAACCCATCTATATGCTGCCTATAAGAGACTCATTTTTGACCTAAAGACACCTGCAGATTGAAAATGAGAGGATGGAGAAGCATCTATCAGAGAATGGACATCAAAGAAAGCCAGAGTAGTAATATTTATATTGGACAAAACAGACTTTAAAAAAAGACTGTAACAAGAAACAAAGAGGAACACTGTATAATCATACACTGTATAATCATAAAGGGGAAAATACAACAATTAAGATGTAACAATTGTAAATATTTATGCACCCAACATAGGAGCACCCAAATACATAACGCAGTTAATAACAAACATAGTAGGGGACTTTAACACTTTACTTACATCAATGGACAGATCATCTAAACAACATCAAGGAAACAATGGCTTTGAATGACACACAGGAGCAGATAGATTTAATAGATCTAGGCAGCAGCTCTTTCTGTCCATGGGTTCTGTCCCCGTGCTTTAATAAAATCACCTTTCTGCACCAAAAAAAAAAAAAAAAGATTTAACAGATATATTCAGAACATTCCATCCTAATCAGAATACACATTCTTTTCAAGTACACACAGAACATTTTCCAGAATAGATCACTTATTAGCACACTAATAAAAAAAAAACCTCAACAAATTCAATAAGATCAAAATCATACCATGCATATTTTCTGACCACAATGCTATGAAAACAGAAATCAAACACAAGGAAAAAAATCTGGAAAGACCACAATACATGGAGGTTAAATAACATACTACTAAACAACGAATGGGTCAACCAGGAAATCAAAGAAGAAATAAAATACATGGAAACAAATTAAAATAAAAACACAATAATCCAAAACCTGTGGGATGCAGCAAGAGGTTATAAGAGGGAAGACTATAGCAATACAGGCCTACCTCAAGAAGCAAAAAAAATCTCAAGCAACCTAACCCTGCATTTAAAGGAGCTAGAAAAAGAACAACAAAACTAAAACCAGCAGAAGGAAGGAAATAATAAAGATTAGGGCAGAAATAAATGATAAAGATTTAAAAACAACACACAACAGAACAAATCAATGAAACCAGGAGCTGATTCTTTAAAAAACAAACAAACAAACAAACAATAAAATTGATAAACCTCTAGCCAGAAATATCAAGGAAAAAAAAAGACTCAAATAAATAAAATCACAAATGAGAGAAAAGAAATCACAACCAACACCACAGAAATACAAACAATAATAAGAAAGTATTATGAAACACTATATGCCAACAAACTGGACAACCCGGAAGAAATGGATAAATTCCTAGAAACATATAAACAACCAAAACTGAAACAGGAAGAAATAGAAAATTTGAACAGACCAACAGGTAATCAGCAAAGAAACTAAATCAATAATCTAAACACTCCCAATGAACAAAAGTCCAGGACCAGACGGCTTCACAGGTGAATTCTACAAAACATTTAAGGAAGAGTTAATACCTATTATTCTCAAACTATTCCAAAAAATACAAAAGGAAGGAAAACTTCCAAAATCATCTTATGAGGCCAGCATTACCCAGATACCAAAACCAGATAAAGACACCACAAAAAAGGAAGTACAGGCCCATACCCGATGAACATGGATGCAAAAATCCTCAACAAAAATACTAGCAAACCAAATTCAACAATACATTTTTTAAATTATTTTTAGATTTTATTTATTTGACAGATATCTCCTAGATAAGAACACAGGCAGTAACTTCTTTGACACATTGGTTGTACCAATTTCTTTCTAGAGGTCTCCTGAGGCAAGGGAAAACGAAAGCAAAAATAAGCTATTGGGGACTACGTTGAAATAAAAAGCCCTGGGGCGCCTGGGTGGCTCAGTTCGTTAAGCGACTGCCTTCGGTTCAGGTCATGATCCTGGAGTCCCTGGATTGAGTCCCGCATCGGGCTCCCTGCTTGGCAGGGAGTCTGCTTCTCCCTCTGACCCTAACCCCTCTCATGTGCTCTCTCTCATTCTCTTTCTCTCAAATAAATAAATAAAATCTTTAAAAAAAAAAAAAAAAGAAAGACAAAGCCCTGAACAGCAAAGGAAACAATCAATGCAACCTACAGAATGGAAGAAGATATTTGCAAATGACATATCTAATAAAGGCTTAGTATCCAAAATATATAAAGAACTTATACAACTCAACACCCAAAACACAAATAATCCAATTTAAAATAGGCAGAAGATGGGGCGCCTATGTGGCTCAGTTGGTTAAGCGTCTGCCTTCGGCTCAGGTCATGATCCCAGAGTTTTGGGATCAAGCCCCACATTGGGCTCCCTGTTCTGCAGGGAGCCTACTTCTCCCTCTCACTCTGCCTGCTGCTCCCCCTGCTTGTGCTCGCTCTGTCTCTGTCAAATAAAATCTTAAAAAAAAAAAAAAAAAAAAAAAAAACAGGCAGAAAACATTAACAGGTATTTTTCCAAAGACCTACAAATGGCCAACAGACACATGAAAAGATTCTCATCATCTCTTATCATCAAGGAAATGCTAAAGTACAATGAGATACCATGTCATACCTGTCAGAATGGCTAAAATCAACCACAAAACAGGAGTTGGTGAAGATGTGGAGAAAAAGGAACACTCGTGCACTGTTGGCGGGAATGCAAGCTGGTACAGCTACTCTGGAAAACAGTATGGAGGTTCCTCAAAAAGTTAAAAATAGAACTACCTTATGATCCAGTGATTGTACTACTGAGTATTTACCCCCAAGAATATAAAAACACTAATTCAAAGGGCTACATGCACCCCTCTTGTTACAGGAGCTTTATTTACAACAGCCAAGATATGGAAGCAGCCCAAGTGTCCATCGATTGATGAATGGATAAAGATGAGGTGGTATATACATACAATGGAATATTATTCAGCCATAAAAAGAATGAAATCTTGCCATTCCAACATGGATGAACTAGAGAGTATAACGCTATGTGAAATAAGTCAGTCAGGAAGGACAAAACCATATTTCACCCATTCACTCAAACCATATGATTTCACTCAGAATTTAAGAAACAAAGCAAGCAAAGGGAAAAATAAGAGAGACAAATCAAGAAATAGATTCTTAAATATAGAAAACAAACTGATGGTTACCAGAGGGGAGGTGGGTAGGGGGGATGGGTTAAAGAGGTGATGGGGATTAAGGAGTGCACTTGTGATGAGCACATGGGAATGTGATGTATGGGAAACACTGAATCAGTATATTGAACACCTGAAACTAATATAACACTGTATGATAACTAACTGGAATTAAAATAAAAACTTAGGAAAATACTTCAGGATCTACTGTCTTACATAATATGTCTTCCAGCAAAATTATAATGTATATAAAAACAAAGGGACAAAAAACAGTGTGAAGAAAATGCAATCTTCAAAACCAGATTCAGATATGAGACATAGAAACTAACGGAGAATTTAAAATAACTAGGATATGTTAAAAACATAGACAACAGGCCACATCATGTAGGTAATATCAGAAGAGTTGGAAACTATAAAAAAGAATCAAATGAAAATGATAGAAATTGAAAACACCTTAACAGAAATGAATATGCCTGCCTTTAAGGGAGCTTATAAGTAGACTCAACACAAATGAAGAATCAGGAAACTTGAACATAGGTCAACAGCAACTACCCAATCTAAGATGCAAGCAGAAAGTAGAGGGGGAAAAATCATTCAAAACAGAACTATGGAGGCAGTAAGATCAGTGGTTGCCATTACTTGGGGACAGGAGGAAGGGAATAAATAGGTGAAAGACAGAGGATTTTCAGGGCAGAGACTGCGTAATACTTCAGTGATGGATACATATCATTATACATTTGTCCAAACTGTGAGTCCTAATGTAAACTAATGACCTTAGATGATGATGTGTAAATAATGAAGGTTGATCAGTTGTAACAAATGTACCACCCTGGTGGAGGATGTAGATAATGGGAGAGGTGATGCATGTGTTGGGGGAGGGAGTATATGGGAAATTTCTCTCCCTCCCTCTCAATTTTGCTATGAACCTAAAACTGCCCTAAAAAGAAACTCTGTTAAAAAAAAAAAAAAAAAGTTGCTCATACTTTTTTAGGAAATAAATTTATCAATTAGCGTTAGTATTGTGCCTTCAGTGCTCTTTCTAAAACTGTAGAGGTTTTCCTGTGTTTTCTTCTAGATGTCATATAATTTCTCTGTGATTCATTTGTACAATGAGTGAAGTATGTCTTCACACTTGCTTTTGGCGTGTGGTCCTCCAATTGTTTCGGCAGCTTTTGTTAAAGAGATTATCCTTTCAACATTGAAGAGTCTTTGCATCTGTGTTGAAAATAATTAGATTTCTGTGTATCTATTCCTGTCTCTGTTTCACTGATCTTTGTCTTTCTCCTTTCACCAATACCAAATACTACTGATTACCATTTTTATCATAAGTCTATAAATAAGATATAGTGTGTCCTTTCAAACTTTTTTAAGATTTCATTTATTTATTTGAGAAAGAGAGGGAGAGCAGAGAGGGAAAGAGAGAGGGAGAAGCAGACCCCCTGCTGAGCAGGGATCCTGCCATGGGGCTCCATCCCAGGACCCTGAGATCATGACCTGAGCAGAAGTCAGATGCTTAACCGACTGAGCCACCCAGGTGCCCCTCCTTTCAAACTTTTTATTTTTACTTCTCTAGAACTGTTTTGGTTATTCTAGTTTCTTTGCATTTTCATATAAATTTTAGAATAAGCTAGCAATATCTACAAAAAGACCTTGCTGAGATTTTGACTGAGACAACTACTGAATCTACAGATGAAATTCAGAGGATTTGATATCTTACCAAATCTTCTGATTCAGGGATGTAGTATTAATCCCTATTTATCTAGATCTTCTTTGATTTATTTCACTAATATTTTGTTATTTTCAGCAAAAATTATAAAAGCAGCAACAGAAAAAACACACAAGTGACCCAAAGAATCTTTACTTGTGATTTCTCATGAGAAACAATGAGGACCAGAGGCAGTATCTGGTATACCCAAAGTACTAAAAGAAAAAATTAAAAAATGACAAGCAAGAAGCTTAACTCCAGAAAACTATCTTTCAATAATGAGGAAAAATTAAGACTGACAAAAAAGGACTAAGAATTCAGTTAGTCAACCTGCCTTAGAAGAAAAAAACAAATTCCTTCAAGCTGAAAAGAAATGACTTTAATTCAAATCCATATGAAGAAATAAAAAAGAAGCCCATATGAAGAAATAAACAGGCTCAGAAAAGCTAACTACATAAATAAATGTAAATGACAGAATAAATATAATTTTTACTCTCTTCTTCTAAAATAATTCAAGAGAACTGCATAAAAGATACAAGTATTGGGGTGCCTTAGTGGCTTAGTCATTAAGCATCTGCCTTTGGCTCAGGTCATGGTCCCAGGGTCCTGGAATCAAGCCCCACATCAGGCTCCCTGTTTGGCGGGAAGCCTGCTTCTCCCTCTCCCACTCGCCCTGCTTGGGTTCCCTCTTTCACTGTGTCTCTCTCTGTCAAATAAATAAAATCTTAAAAAAAAAAAAAAAGATACAAGTATTATGCACATTATAATCTCTTGAACAACAATTTTAAAATGAACTAAAAAATACACTAGAAATGAGAGTTTCCTGTTGCTATACATCCTAGTCAGCAATTGGTATTTTCAGGTTTTTAAAAATTTTAATCACTCTAATATGGGTATGAGGATTTCTCATTTTTTTAAATTGAATTTCTCTAATTGCAAATGAGCATCTTTTCATTTACTCATTGGCCATCTCTGTATCTTCTTTGGTGAGGTGTATGTTCAGATCTTTTGCCCAATTTCTAATTGGGTTGTTTTCTTATGATTGAATTTGAAGAGTTCTTTGTATATTAAAGTCCTTTATTGGATATGGGTTTTGCAAAATTTTTTTCTAGTCTGTGGTTTGTCTTTTCACTCTCTTGACACTGTTTTTTCAGAGCAAATATTTTTAATTTTAATAAAGTCCTGCTTATCAATTTCTTCTTTCATGAATTACACTTTTGATGTTGGATCTAAAACTCATCACCCAACCCAAGTTCACATATTCTTTTATATTTGCTTTTAGAAGTCTTACAGTTTTCCATCTTATATTTAAGGTCTGTGATCCACTTTGAGAGAAATTTTATTAAAAGTGTAAGGTCTCTAAGTAAGTTCACTTTTAAACATACAATTGATTCCAACACTATTTGAAAAGACTACCCTTTCACCACTGAGCACTCTTTCTGCCTTTGTCAAAGATCAGTTTGCAATATTTGCGTGAGTCTGAGTTCTCTATTCTATATCTGTATGTCTGTCCTTCTACCAGTAGCATGCTATCTTCATAACTGTAGTTTTATAATAAGTCTTGAAACCAAATGGCGTGAGTCCTTCAACTTTGTGCTTCTTCCACACTACGTTACTTGTTACAGTGTTTGCCTTCCCATATAAAGCTTAGAATCAGTGTCACAAATGATGCCAAAGACATTAACAGGAAAATGAAGTAATACTACAAACAACTATATGCTCCATGAATTTGATAAATTAGATGAAATGGAACAATCATTTGAAAGATCACCAAAGCTCACTCAAGAAAACTTGAATAGCCCTATACCTAGTAAATAAACTGGACTGCAAGTTACATACCAAAAGATGAAAACTTCAGGCCTAGATAGTTTCATTGGTAAATTCTACCAATCGAATAAGAAATAATGCCAATTCTACACAATCAATTCCATTTAAAAGAAGAGGAAAGAAGATGTCCCATTTATGAAGCCAGTATTATCCTGTTCACAAATCGAGAGAGAAATATTGCCAGAAAATTACAAATCAGTATCTCCAATGAACACAGATGTAAAAACTGCCACAGAATGTTTGCAAATAAAATGCAGTAATATGAAAAAATATATATCACAATCACATTGGTTTCATCCAAGAAATATAAGGTTAGTTCAACAATCAATAAAATTCAGGGTACCTGGGTGGCTCAGTCAGCTAAGCCTCCGACTCTGAATTTCAGCTCAGGTCATGATCTCAGGGTCCTCTCTACCCCATTCCACACTGTAATGAAAGGCCTACCAGTTCAATAAAGCAAGAAAAACTATTATAAGGTACACATGTTAGAAAGGAAAAAATTAATTTGCAGGAAACATTGTCCAAAAAATCTCAAATAATCTACCAAAAAAAAAAAAAAAACCCCTCTTAGAATGAAAAAGTGAGTTTAGCAAGGTAGCAGAATATAAGGTCAATAGACAAGTCAGTCATATTCCTATATTTGGCTATAATTGGAATTTGAAATGAAAAAAAAGGGCGCCTGGGTGGCTCAGTTGGTTAAGCGACTGCCTTCGGCTCAGGTCATGATCCTGGAGTCCCTGGATCGAGTCCCACATCGGGCTCCCTGCTCGGCGGGGAGTCTGCTTCTCCCTCTGACCCTATCCCCTCTCATGTGTTCTCTCATTCTCTCTCTCTCAAATAAATAAATAAAATCTTAAAAAAAAAGAAAAAAGAAAAAAAAGAAAAATCATAAAATTTATAATAGCAACCCAAAAATAAAATTCTTACATATAAATCTAACAAAATATGTGCAAGAACTGTATGTGGAAACAACAAAATATTAATGAAATAAATCAAAACAGATCTAGATTAATAGGGAGAAATACTATGCCCATGAATTGGAAAACTTAGTAAGATATCAAATCACCCCAATTCATCTATAGAGTCAATGCCATCCCATTCAAAATCTCAGCAACTTCTTTTTATAGATTTTTTTAAAGATATTTTTGCAGAGAGGAACATTAATGTAAAAAGAGACATTCTCTGACACACAGCACAGAGGAAAAACTTAACCTGAAGCTGAAATAGTCCTTTAGGAAAACTAGAGGCTACTATACTAGCCAAACAACTCTGCTCCCTAAGTAGGGGTGTCACAATGAGAAAAGCAAGCCATTTCCCCTCCTCTCAGCTCCAGAGCAGCAGTGCAGGTTTTGCCAAGGGGCAGAGACAGGTTGTAACAAAGAGAGCTCAAAAGGTATCCCCAAGGGAACAGACTTAATTTGGAATACCCTGGGGGAAAAAATCAATCCTAAGAGTACTCCCAAAAACAATAGAAATTTTGTTGGTAAGCAGTTAAATGGAGACTGGTAACTACATGAGAGCAACAAGCTAAAAAACACCAGTTAAAAGTTTACCAGAGAGAACCAGGGAAAGAGATACAGCATCCCTCTCGTGGTCTGTATATACACTCTAAGACCACAGTGGAATTAAACCAGAAATCAGTAACAGAAACATAACTGGAAAACCCCAAAATATTTGCAGATTAAATAACACACTTCTAACAATCTGTCAAAACTCACAAGGACAAACAGAGAATCTTATTAGGCCTGTATCTATCAAAGAAATGGAATCAATAATTAACCCTCCAAAACAGAAAGCATCAGACCCAAATGGGTTCACTGGTCAATTCTATCAAACATTTAATAAGATATAATACCAATTCTCTAAAATCTCTTCAGAAAATAGAAGCAGAGGAAATACTTCTTCATTCTATGAGGTCAACATTACCCTAACACCCAGATGAAAATCACTGTAAGAAAAAAAGACAGCACATCAACATCTCTCATTAGCAAAGATGCACAAATACCCAACAAACTAGCAAACTGAATCCAAATATATGAGAAGAATTATACACCACGACAAAATGGGGTTTGTCTCAAGTATGCAAGCCTAATTCAGCATTAGAAAATCGATGAATGTAAACCATCACAACAACTAAAGAAGAAAAATCACAAGATCACATCAATAGATGCAGAAAAAGCATTGGACAAAACCCAACACCCACTCATGATAAAAACTCTCAGCAAATTAGGAATATAGAACTTCCTCAACTTAATCAAGAGCCTCTACCAAAAAAATACAGCTAATATAGTAAATGGTGAGAAATTGGAAGAATTCGCACAAAGATCAAGAAGGCAAGGATGTCTCTCTCTCACTACTCCTTTTTGAATTGTACTAGAAGTCCTAACTAATGCAAATTGTGTAAGACTGTTGAATCACAGACCTGTACCTCTGAAACAAATAATACATTATATGTTTAAAAAAAAAAAAAAAAGAAGATGATAGGAGGAAGGGAGAAATGAAGGGGGGGAAATCGGTGGGGGAGACAAACCATGAGAGACTATGGACTCAGAGAAACAAACTGACGGTTCTAGAGGGAAGGGAGGGGATGGGTTAGCCTGGTGATGGGTATTAAAGAGGGCACGTACTGAATGGAGCACTGGGTGTTATACGCAAACAACGAATCATGGAACACTACATCAAAAACTAATGATGTACTGTATGGTGACTAACATAACATAATAAAAAAAAAGACAAGAAAAGAAAAGAAAAGGAACACAGACTGGGAAGAAAAAAATATGACTGTCTTTGTTCGCAGATGACATGATAGTCTATGTATAAAATCCTAAAGACTAAAAAACCCAAACTGGAACTAAGAAGCAATTACACCAAGGTTGCAAGATACAGGGTTAATATACAAAATCAACAGTTTTCCTATAGGCCAGCAATAAGTGGAATTTGAAGTTAAAAACAATACTGGTTACATTCACACATTCACACTACCCAAAATGAAATACTTAGGTATAAATCTAACAAAATATTTACAAGATCTATATGGGGAAAACTACAAAACCCAGATGACAGACATCAAAGAACTAAAAAATGGAAACATATTCCAGGTTCACAGATAGGAAGACTAAATACTAATCTTTGTCGACTCATGATGAGGTTATGTCCGCAAAAAAACTCATCATAAGTTGAAAATATAAGTCAAAAAAGCATTTAATACAGGGGCGCCTGGGTGGTTCAGTTGTTAAGCATCTGCCTTCGGCTCAGGTCATGATCCCAGGCTCCTGGGATCAAGCCCTGCATCGGGCTCCCTGCTCGGCGGGAAGCCTGCTTCTCCCTCTCCCACTCCCCCTGCTTGTGTTCTCTCTCTCTCGCTGCGTCTGTCAAATAATTAATTAATTAATTAATTAATTAATAAAAGCATTTAATACATCTAACCTACTGAACATTACTGCCTAGCCTCTGAACATGCTCAGAACACTTATACTAGCCTACATTTGGGCAAACTCATCTAACACAAAGCCCATTTTATAATAAAGTGCTGAAAATCTCATGTAATTTATTGAATAATGTTCAGAAAGTGAAAAAAACAAAATGGCTGTATGGGTACAGAATGATTTTAAATGTATTAGTTGTTTATCCTCATGATCTCATGGCTAGCAGCTCACTGCCACTGCCCAGTATCACAAGAGTGTATCATACTAGATATTGCTAGCCCAGGAAAAGATCAAAATTTAAAATTTGAAGTACAATTTCTACTAAATGTGTATCACTTTTCCACCATCATAAAGTCAAAAAATCTAAGTTGAACCATAGTAAATTGGGGACCATCTGTATTGTCAAGGTGTCAGTTCTTCCCAATTTGTTTCAACATACTCAATGTAATCCCAATCAAAATCCCAGCAAATTATTCTACAGATTATCAACAAACTGATTCTAAATTTTATATGGAGAAGTAAAAGATCCGGCATAGCTAACGCAATACTGAAGAAAAACAATGTTGTAGGACTGACACTATCTGACTTCAAGACTTGCTATAAAGCTACAGTAATCAAGACACTGTGCTATGGCCGAAGGAATAGACAAACAGATCAACAGAATAGAGAGCCTAAGCCCAGAAATAGACTCACAAGGACATACTCAACTGATCTTTGACAAAGGAGCAAAGGTAATTCAGCAGAACCAAAAGTCTTACCCATAAATGGTGACTGAATAACTAACTGGACATCCACATGCAATAAAATGAATCTAGACACTGACCTTATAGTCACAAAATTAACTCAAAATGGATCACAGACCTAAATATAAAATGCAAAACTATGAAACTCCTAGAAGAGAACACAGGGGAAAATCTAGATGAATTTGGGTATGGTGAAGACTTTCTAGATACGCCAAGATCTATGAAAAAATTTTTTGATAATCTGGACTTCATTAAAATTCAAAACTTCTGCTCTGCAAAAGACACTATCAAAAAAAAAAGGGACACAGACTGAAAGAAAATATTTGTAAAAGACATTATCTGATAAAAGACTATTATCTAAGGGCACCTGGGTGGCTCAGTCCGTTGAGTGTCTGCCTTCAGCTCAGGTCATTATCTCAGGGTCCTGGAATTGAGTGCCACGGGCTCTCTGCTCAGCAGGGAGGCTGCTTCTCCCTCTCACTCTCCCTCTGTGCTCTCCCCCTCTCTCTCTCTCAAATAAATAAAATCTTAAAAAAAAAAGATTATTCAAAATACCCAAACACCCTTAAAACTTAACAAGAAAACCCAATTAAAAAATGAGCAAAACACCTGAACAAACACACTTTACCAAAGATATAGATGACAAATAATCATATAAGATGCTCCACAACATATATCATCAGGGAAATGCAAATTAAAATAACAATGAGATACCACTATATATCTATTACAATGATCAAAATCTGGACCTCTGAGAATACCAAATACTAAAGAGGCTGTGGAGCAACAGGAACTCTCATTCATTGCTAGTGGGGATGCAAAATGGTACAGCCACTTTGTAAGACAGTTTGGTAGCTTCTTACAAGACTAAACATACTCTTATAATACAATCCAATAATCACACTTCTTGGGTATTTACCTAAAGGAGCTGAACACTTACACCCATACAAAAACCTGCACACAGATGTTTATGGCAGCTTTATTCATTAATTGCCAAAATCAGGAAGCAATCAAGACATCCCTCTATAAGTGAATGACTAAACTGGTACACTGAGATAATGGAATATTCAGCGCTAAAAAGAAATGAGCTATCAAGCCATGAAAAGACAAGCAGGAACCTTAGATGTGTATTACTAAGTGTAAGAAGTCAATCTGAAAAGACTACATAATGTATGATTACAACTATCTGACATTCTGGAAAACACAAAACCATCAAGACTGTAAAAAAGATCAGTGGTTGCCTGACGCTAAGGGAGAGAGAAGCACGGGATATTTAGGGCAGTTATGGGGAAAACCAAGAAACTAGACTAACCAAAACAGTTTTGGGGGGGTGGAAAAAAACAATTGGAGCACTCACACTACCTGTTTTCAAGACTTACTTCAAAACTTATTCTGCAGCATTAGCAAAATGACAGACACAGAGATCAGTGGAACAAAATGGCCTATCTAGAAATAGACCCACACGTATATATGGTCAATTAATTGGTGGCACTGATATAAAAAGAGTTCAAGGGAAAAAACACAGGATTTTCAACAAATAGTACTGGAATTATTAGAGAATGAGGGGAAAGGGCTAACTATAAAGGAGCATGAGACAAATTTTTTAGGCTATGAAACAATTTTATATCTTGACTACAGAAATAGTTATACTGTGAAGTTCTTCGTGAAAACTCACAGAAGTGTAAAACTAAGGAGGGTGAATTTTACATTATTAAAATTACACTTCAGTAAACCTAAAAAAATATTTAAAACCTAGATACTACATAGTAAAAATCATGATATAAATATATTAAGATAATGGAAAGGACCAGCCGTTGAGTATGTATATAATATAGATGAATTCAGGTTGGGAGTTAGAAGGGTATGTGGATTGGGGCGTCTGGGTGGCTCAGTTGGTTAAGCAACTGCCTTCGGCTCAGGTCACGATACTGGAGTCCTGGGATCGAGTACCACATCAGGCTCCCTGCTCAGCAGGGAGTCTGCTTGTCCCTCTGACCCTCCCCCCTCTCATGCTCTCTCTCCCTCATTCTCTCTCTCAAGTAAATAAATAAAATCTTTAAAAAAAAAAAAAAGGAAGCGGATGTGAAGGAGAGTTAACTATCATCCAGGGTGGGCAGTCAATAGATAACGGCTAAAACTTAAAAATTAAAAACAAAAAACAAAAAACTACACTAGCATATGATTTGGATACACAGATCTAACAGAAAAATTGAGATTTCAGCATGATTTGGTTTGCTCTGAGAATGGAAAATTAAGGGGTGAGGGAAATCAGACAACTGTGTTTTTATTTAAACAAACTTATAAAGCTATACAACTCTACTATATGGTAGATCTTTTATTTTTTAATTTAAATCAAAAGAAGTACATCTACATATTGATTATGTGCAATTAGTTCACTGGTAACATTAAACTATTGTTTAGTTAATTTATAAACTGCATTTTACATGAAGTTTAGAATCACTTAAAAGATGCACAAGAAGATGGGGATGCGGAGGCTTCTAAATATGAAGGAACAGCATATTCCCTAAGTCCAAGCATTACTTAAACAAACAGCTAAGTAGCCACCTAGTGTAAAATTTCAACTTAATCAGCTGAAGTCTCTGAGGCTGGGCACTGACTACAGGAGTAATTCTGGCGCTCTACCCCCCACCAATTGGGAAGACCGAAAACTACTTCACTACAAAAACCTGATATGTAGTATGACGAAGGTGGGCCCTGATCACCTATGCTTTCACCAAACTGGAGCTTTCCTCTAACCTCCTATTCTCAGTCTACATGACTAGCCTTCATTCCTGTTAGGAGTCTTGCCCTGTACCTCAATCTTTTGGTTTGGGTCCTGCACCAATCTAAACCAACCATCAGGGGATGACAATGTGCTAGTAACATAACTGCCTGAGTAACATAACTACCTAGAAGTTTCCTGCTGAAATGCTCTACCCACCAATTTGAATTCCATCCCTCTGAACGCCAGGCCAGATCAGACATACATCTGCCATGTCCCCTACCCCCAAACACGCACTTTAGACCAGTAGTTTTAAAGCTGTTAGAAGAGTTTACACTCTTTTTTTTTTTTTTTTTAAGATTTTATTTGACAGAGAGAGACACAGCGAGAGAGGGAACATGAGCAGGGGGAGTGGGAGAGGGAGAAGCAGGCTTCCCGCTGAGCAGGGAGCCCGACGTGGGGCTCGATCCCAGGACCCTGGGATCATGACCTGAGCCGAAGGCAGACGCTTAAGGACTGAGCCACCCAGGTGCCCCGAAGAGTTTACACTCTTAAAACTTTTCGACAAAACAAAGAGCTTTAGTTGATTTATTTACTCTAAGAGAAAGTAAACT
This sequence comes from Neomonachus schauinslandi, assembly GCF_002201575.2. Classification (NCBI taxonomy): domain Eukaryota; kingdom Metazoa; phylum Chordata; class Mammalia; order Carnivora; family Phocidae; genus Neomonachus; species Neomonachus schauinslandi. Next base: position 67,759,620 of record NC_058419.1, read on the forward strand.
AAAAAGCCTTCTAAATATTTAAAATACCTATTAATAATTAGTCAATTTAATAATTAACTTGGTTAACTTAAATGGTTGATGTTTTATTTACTTATAATCCTGACCCTAATCTTAATACATCACATACATAATAAATTTAACATAATGAGTTTTTGTGCAAAATTACTTTCAAAACCAAATAACCCTAGTGATGAATAGCACTGTCTTATATATATTTATACATGTTTGCAATTCTCCTTAATGCTTGGTTTAATAGAAGACAGCTGGAGCCTCATATCTGCTTCTCCATTCAAGCTATCATGAAATGTTTTGCTTGAGTGGAAATATATGAAGAAAGTCCTACCTGATATGAAGTCGAAAAAGAAGTATTTTAATATCCTTTCAGATAGTTATGAATATTCTTCAATGGTACTATACCAAAACTCAACAAGTGGTAGTTTCTCAAAGATCAGCTGAAATGTAGGAATATAAAAACATAACTTATCATACTCTGTTATCTTAAAATCCTCTGGTCTGTCTTTCCCTTTCAATGAATATTTAACCCATGTATGATTATGGAACATCCTACAAGGGTCATTTAGAAAATACTGGTCTACTGAGTCATGCAGATCCTCAAAATGTTACATATTTCATTAGATCAGATCCTCAAAATGTTACATATTTCATTAGATGATATTTTAAAAATCATATTCATTAAAATCTCTCATGTCATCAGAAAAATCTAAGTATTGGTGAAACTATAAAGCTCACACAGATGGACATTAAGTTTACAAAAATTCTAAATTTTGTTTGAAAGCTAAAATTTTAAATGGGCAACAAATACTATCAGGTGGTTTCCTTGAAAGGATAAGCTCACTGACTTAGAAAAAATATATGCCTAATACCCAAATATGAAAAACCATTTTGTCTATCAGTTATTCTTCTAAGTAAACCGTTATAAGTGAAAAAAGTAAGTAGCAGTTTTCTATGATGTTACGGGTGATTTTCCAAGGCAATCACCATAACTCAGTTTGCAGAAGTGATTCATGCTTGCTTCCCTTTTTATCACACAACATTAAGACATGTACTCATGGGTCTATATTTAATATAATTAATTATATAACTGACATTTATTGCTCAACATTTTTTTAAAAAAAATTTATTTTTTTTTTTTTTTTTTTTTTTTTTAGTACAAGTACATGGTGAGGAATACAATGACCACTGGTACAGTTTGGTACCACTACCTTCGTACTCAGGCAGAGGCAGATTTATTTTCCGCTGCTTTGATACCATCAGTGCAGATGTCAACACAGTAAAAGTAAAGTAACAACTCATACTATTCTGAAAATATCTTCCACTTTGCAGTTCCCTTGAAAAGCCCACACACTGAAAATTCTATCATACTGTTGGCCACCACCTCAGGTGTTATGTCCCCCTGGATGTGCAACTACCCTATTACGGCTTATTGCCCTTTCCAAACAGTACTACTGACATCTACACCAATCTAAGCAATGATAATTTCACTATTATTTAACCTGTTTTGTAGAAAACAAGGGATAAAAAAACAAAACAAATACCACACTTCATTTCCAAATCAATAAGGGTTTCTCACTCCTCCCAGGAACTACTAAAGCTGTGTCTTCTGAATAGCTGAGTTTTCTGAATTAGCTGAGGGTTTACACCACATGCAAACTTTTTTTTTAACTTTAGAAGAGAATCCTAAAATGTGTAACATACATTTCTGACTAACAAAACAGATGATGTAACTATAACTTAACCTTTTCTGGATACCATCTACATTGTATTGTCCCAGATTACTCTATTTTATATATATTTGCCTCCTTACCTGCAGTCAGGTTATGAGCTGCACTTGTAGTAAAGATCAATGTATCATGCTATGGACTTGGAAACCAGATTTATTAGAATTATGTATTAAAGGCTCCAAGTGAGAGATTCACTGAAATGAATTCAATATGAGCTCTAGTACAGACACTGCTGTTCCTCTTTTAGCTATTCAAAATACTTTTATTGTACTTTTGAGCTGTGTTCAAAACACTTTAACTGGCTCAACAGTTGAGTTCCAGATATTAAGATGATATTGTACCTGCATCTAAAATGAAGCCTTGTCCAGACAACTTGATATCCACAAAAAAAAGGCTTGATAAATCAGTAATTCAAGACCAGAGAGTTTAATTAAACCTGTAATTTTAAGATAAATGTACATTCATATGCAGTTCTTAGAAATAATACAAAGATAACCCTTTTACTGTTTACCCACATTACTCCAACAGCAACAGCTTACAAAACCATATTACATCACCACCACCAGGATACTGTTACTGATAGTCAAGATGCACTATCAATACTTACTTAAAAAAATAAGACATCTGGGAATTTCTACATTGTTACTATTATGAATAAGATTTTGTTCACTTAAGATGAACAAAAATAGCACTATTTTTTTTTAATTTTATTTATTTGAGAGAAAGAGTGAAAGAGTGCGCGAGGGCGCCCACGTGCGCACGGGCGGGGGGGGGGGGGGGGGCGGTGCAGAAGGAGAAGGAGAAACAGACTCCCTGCTAAGCAGGGAGCCTGATGCAGGGCTCAGATCCAGGAATCATGACCTGAGCTGAAAGCAGAGGCTTAATTAACAGATTGAGCCACCCGGGTGCCCCCAGGACATTTTCATTAACACAAAGATATTTCATGCAATCTTTTATAACCCATCACCCTCCTGAACCCAACCCCATCCTTGAAACTTCACCACCACTACTCTAATTTCCATTTCTATGATTTTGTCATTTTCAGAATACTATATAAATGGTATCTTCCGCAATTGGATTTTTTTCACTCAGCATAATTCTCTGGGGATTCACCCAAGTTGTATCAATTTCATTCTCTTTTAATCCTAAGTGGTATTACGCATATCAAGAATTTAGCTAATGGGCGCCTGGGTGGCTCAGTTGGTTGGGCAACTGCCTTCGGCTCAGGTCATGATCCTGGAGTCCCGGGATCGAGTCCCACATCGGGCTCCCCGCTCAGCGGGGAGTCTGCTTCTCCCTCTGATCCTCCCCCTCTCATGCTCTCTGTCTCCCATTCTCTCTGAGATAAATTAAAAAAAAAAAAATCTTTAAAAAAAAAAAAGAATTTAGCTAAGCTTCTCCATGGTATTGCTGCCTCGGCATCCATTTTGTTTGGCTAACAGGCCTCAAGAGGCCTTAAACTGACATTAGCTCTTCATGCAAACACATACCCTAGGTAACAGCCTGCATAGTCACAACTATGTTAAGTCCTGATACAACTTCCCCAATGGCCCTTGTGATAGTCTCCCTTGCCTCCCAGGGCTTTTCCCTTGTGCACCCCTTATACTGTAACACTGAGAAGCTTACCAACACCTTGCTTTTCTTAGTTTGAATTGACCAATCCAGTCTTAGCCCAGAAACCCCAAAGCACTACCTACAGACCACAACAAAGGCATGTGCTCCAGGTCCTGACCTGCTGTCTACCTGCACCCTGCCTTGACTTCTTCATGTGGCTCCTCAAGATGTGCAGTGTACTTACCTCCAAGGACTTGTGAGTGATGAACTTGCCTATTTCCAATTTTCCTTGTGGTCTCTTATAGCACCTAGGCTTACCATCAAACACAAGGGGCTTACTTAACAAATGTTAATTTGGGGTGCCTGGATGACTCAGTCAGGTAGGCATCCCACTCTTGGTTTCCATTCAGGTGATCTCATGGGCTGTGGGACTGAACCCAACATATGGTTCTGTGCTTGGCAGGGAGTCTGCTTGGGGATTCTCTCCTTCTGCCCCTCCCCCTGCTCTCTCTCAAGTGATTAAATAAATCTTTTAAAAAAAAAAAGTTAATTTAACAACTTGCAATGAACATACCACAATTTGTTTAGGCATCCAACCATTAAAAGACATCTGGGAAGGGGTGCCTGGGTGGCTCAGGTGGTTAAGCATCTGCCTTTGGCTCAGGTCAACATCTCAGGGTTTTGGGATCCAGCCTCGCATTGGGCTCCCTGCTTAGCAGGCATTATGCTTCTCCCTCCCCTCTGCCCCTCTGCCCCCACTGCCCACTCATGCTTGCTCTCTCTCAAATAAATAAAATCTAAAAAATAAAAGAATTTAAAAAATAAATTAAAAAAATAAGACATCTGGGAATTTCTACATTGTTACTATTATGAATAAGATGCTATGAACATTCATATACAGCTTTTTGTGTGACATAGATTTTCATTTCTCTGGGATTTATTTTTTACACTCAAGAGTGTAACTGCATCCCCCTGCTTGTGTTCCCTCTCTCACTGTGTCTCTGTCAAATAAATAAATAAAATCTTTAAAAAAAAAAAAAAAAAAAAGAGTGTAACTGCAGAGTTATACAGTAGTTGCATTTTTAATATAAGAAACCGCTAAACTTTTCCAGAATGTCTGTATCATTTTACATTCCCATCAAAAACATGAGTAATCCAGACTATCTGCATCCTAACCAATACTTGATGTTACCACTATTTTTCATTGTATTATTTTTATAGGTAAATATATTTCCTTGTGGTTTTAATTTGTATTTCAAAAATGGCTAATGATGTTGAACAGCTCTTCCTTTTCTAATGTGCCATCTGCATATCTTCTTCCTTGAAATATCCCTTCATGTCTTTTGTCCATATTCTAACTGGATTGACGGTCTAGTTTTTTACTATTTGGTTTCTAGTTTTTTAATGTATTTATTACTAAATATACTAGTATTTACATGCAAGATACAGTTTACAAATAAATTCTTGCCACTCTGTAGTCTCTCTACATGCTCTTACCAGAGTCTTTAGCAGAATAGGAGTTTTTAGTTTCCATGAGGTTTAGTTCTTCAATTTTTCCTTTTATAGGTCATGTTTTTGAAGTTAAATATATGAACTCCTTGTCTACCCCGAGATTCTGAAGACTTTCTCCTGTTTTCTTCCAGAAGTTTTATAGTTTAAGTTTTACATTTTACACTGAAGTCTAGAATTTGTTTTCAGTTCATTTTTGTACAAGGTGTGAAACTCGGGTCATCTTTTTTCCCCCTATGGATGTCCAGTTGTTCAAGCACCACTATTGAGAAGGCTCTTTCCCTACTGAACTGTTTTTCTGCTTTTGTCAAAATCAGGTGGGCATAATTGTGTCTATTCCTCAGTTCTTGATTTTGTCATATTGACATGTATGTGTCTATCCCTCTACCAGTGTAACACCGTCTTGATTATTCTAAACATATACTAGACATTAATAGTAAATAGAATGATTCCACCAATTCAGTCTTTTTCAAGATTGTTTTAGCTATTCTAGGGCCTTTGCTTTTTCACATAAATTTTTATTTATTTATTTTTTAAAGATTTTATTTATTTATTCGACAGAGAGAAAGCACAAGCAGGAGGAGCAGGAGAGGGAGCAGCAGACTCCCTGCTGAGCAAGGAACCTGATGCAGGGCTAGATCCTGGGACTCTGAGATCATGACCTGAGCCAAAGGCAGACGCTTAACCAACTGAGCCACCCAGGCACCCCAAATTCATTAATTTCTTACCTTATTATTTCCTTCCTTTAGCCGGTCTGGGTTTAATTTTTTTTTTTTTTTTTTTTTTTTTTTTTTGTCTTTTTTAGTTTCTTGAAGTGGGAAGTAGATTATGGAATTGACACCTTTCCTCATTTCTAACGAAAATATTTAGTGGTGGGATGCCTGGCTGGCTCAGTCAGGTTAAGTGTCTGCCTTCCGCTCAGGTCATGATTCCAGGGTCCTGAGACTGAGTCCTGCATCAGGCTCCTTATCAGCGGGAGGCCTGCTTCTCCCTCTGCCTGCCGCTCTCCCTGCTTGTGCTCTCTTCCTCTCTCTCTCTCTGACAAATTAAAAAAAAAAAAAAAAGTATTTAGTGGTATAAATTCTTCTCCATATAATGCTTTAATACTTTGTCTCACCTATCTTGATAGCTACGCTTATATGTTCTTTCAGATACATAAACATATATATGCATATATATAAAATTTTCCCCCCTTGAGACTTTTAACTTTGACCCATAGGTTATTTAAGAGTGTCGTTTAATATCCAACTGGTTAGAGTTCCTTATTTTTAATTTTTAGTTGGAGTCTATTATAGTCAGAACATACTCTGTATGATTTCAGTTATTTTAAATTTGGTGAGGTTTGTTTCATGGCTAAAGTTTGGTCTATCTTGGTAAATCTCTTTTTTAATTTGAGAGAGTGAGCGAGCCCATGGGAGTGGGGTGAGGGGCAGAGGGAGAGAGAAACTCAAGCAGACTCAGCACTGAGCACGGAGCCCGATGAGGGCTCGATCTCATGACCCGAGATCACAACCTGAGATGAAACCAAGAGACGCTTAACTGACTGAGCCTCCCAGGCGCCCCTAAATCTTCTAAATTGCACAGAAAACACTATAAAATAGTATGTATTTATTATTCAGCAACAAAAAGAAATGAGCTATCAACCCAAGAAGACATAGAGGAACTTTTAATACATGTTGCCACATGAAAGAAGTAAAGTGAAAAGTCTACATAATGTATGATTCCAACTGTATGACATTCTGGTAAAGGCACAACAATGAAGACAGTAAAAAACATCAGTAGCTGTCAGGAGTTTGAAGGGTGGGATGGATGAAAAGGTGGGAGTACAGGGGATTTTTAGGGCAGTCTTAACTATTCTGCATGATACTGTAATGGTGAATGCATGTAATTTTAAATTTATCAAAAACAAATATAATATATAATGCAGAGTGAACCCTAATGTAAACTATAGATCGTAGTTAATATCAGTATTGGCTCAATTATAATAAATGTACCATACAAATGCAAGATAGTAGTAATAAAGAAAACTGGTTTTATTCGGGGGTGTTGTGAGAGGATATATAGAAACTGTACTGTCTCAATTTTTCTGTAAACTTAAAACTCTAAAAAATAAACCCTATTAATTAAAAAATGATAATGTATATTCTTCAGTTGTTGTATGAAATGTTCTATAAATGCCAAGTAAATCTTGTTGATTTACAGTACTTTTTTTTTTTTTTAAGATTTTTATTTATTTGACAGAGAGAGTACAAACGGGAGCGGCAGGCAGAGGGAGAAGGAGAAGCAGGCTCCCTGCTGAGGATCCTGTGTCTCTGGGATCATGACCTGAGCCAAAGGCAGATGCTTAACGCACTGACCCACCCAGGCGCCCCACTGAGTTCTTCTATACACATACTGATAGTCTTTTCTCATTGTGCCAATTGTGAAAAGACTGCTGAGTCTTACAATTCTATTGTTTGGTACATGCACTTTAGAACTGCTTTTTTTTTTTTTTTTTTTTTTTGAGAGAGAGAATGCGGAAGTGGGAGAGTGGAGGGGGGAGGGGCAGAGGGAGAGAATCTTAAGCAAACTCTGCACTGAGGGAAAAGCCTGATGTGGGGCTCAATCTCATAACTTTGAGATGGTGACCTGAGTCGAAATCAAGAGTCAGACACTTAACCAAGTGAACCACCCAAGCGCCCCAGGACTGCCATATCTTATAAGTGAATTTTATCATTATAAAATGTTTGTGTGTGTGTGTGTGTATGTGTGTATATATATATATATATATATATATGTATTTTTTTTTTTTGGTCTAAAACCTACTTTATCTGATAATAAAATAGTCACTACTGGGGCACCTGACTGGATCAGTCGGCTAGAGCATGTGACTCTTGATCTTGGGGTTGTAAGTTCAAGCCCCATGTTGGCTGTAGAGATTACTTAAAATTAAATCTAAAAAAAAAAAGTCACTACTGCTTCCTTTGATTGAGGTTTGCATGGCATATCTCTGCCTACAACTCTACCTTCAATCTGCTTATATAATCATATTTGAAGTGAGTTTCTTATTAACATATAACTGGGTCCTGGCTATTACTCTACTCTGACAGTCTCGTCTTTTAAGTGACAGTCTCTTGTCTTTAAGTGTCTTAAGTGCATTTAGACCATTTAAATCTAATGTAACTGTCAATATGTTAGAGCTAACCTCTGCCATTTTATTTTTCCTTTGTTCTCTTAGTTTTCTATTTTTTTTACATGCATATATATATATATATATACACACACATACACACGTTACTTAAAACAGTCTACTACTATCAACATTTTACTAGTTCAAATCAAGTGTAGAAACCACCCCTCCTTTATGACCCTTGACCCTCTCCCAATTATACCATATTTGTCTTAAGTATTACCTTTAAGTACAATTTACATACAACACCAAAACCATGATCCACGAAAGAAAGAACTGGGTAAGTTAAACTTAACTAAAATAAGTCACACTGCTTTGTACAAAACAGTACAAAGTGAAAAGACAAGCCAGAGACTAAGAGAAGATTTTGTAAAACACTATCAGATAAAGGATGTGTACCCAAAATATACAAAGAACTCTCTTTTTTATAAAGATTGTATTTATTTAAGAGAGAGATAGCACGATTGAGAGTGAGAGAGAACATGAGCAGGGGGGAGGGGCAGACGGAGAAGCAGACTCCTTGCTGAGCAGGGTGCCTGACGCGGGGCTCGATCCCAGGACCCCAGGATCACGACCTGAGCCAAAGGCAGATGCTTAACTGATTGAGCCACCGAGGCGACCCCATAGAAAGAACTCTTAAAACTCAACAATAAGGAAACAAGAAACCTAGTCAAAAAAATAAGCAAAACATCTGAACAGTAACCCAAAGAAAATAAGGAGATGAAAACATGTACAACATATGTCATAAGAGAACTGCAAATTAAAACAATGAAATACCACTACACACCTATCAGAATAGCTAAAATATTTTTAAAAAGCAAAAACAAAAAATAAAACAAACAAAATTGATAATACCAAATGCCAGCAAGGACAAAGAGCAACAGAAACTCTCATTCATTGCTAGTGAGAATGCAAAATACCACAGCCACTGTAGAAGATAGTTTGGCAGTTATTATAAAATTAAACATACTCTTACCATACAATTCAGCAGTCATGCTTCTTGGTACTAGAACTGAAAATTTATGTCTACACAACAACCTGCACAAGGATGTTTATAGCAGCTTGATTTATAAAGATATGGGTTTACTTAATAATACATCAATTGTCAAAAATTAGAAGCAACTAAGATGTTCTTCAGTAGGTGAATGGTAAGTAAACATCCAGACACTGAATTATTATTCTGTTAAAAAGAAATGAGCTGGGGGTGCCTGGGTGGCTCAGTCGTTAAGCATCTGCCTTCGGCTATCGGGCTCCCTGCTCGGCGGGAAGCCTGCTTCTCCCTCTCCTACTCCCCCTGCTTGTGCTCCCTCTCTCGCTGTCCCTCTCTCTCTCTCTCTCTCTGTCAAATAAATAAATAAATAAATAATCTTAAAAAAAAAAGAAAGAAAGAAAGAAATGAGCTATCAAACCATGAAAAGACATAGAGGGATCTTAAAAGCACACTGCTAAGTGAAAGAAGCCAGTCTAAAAAGGCTACATACTATATAATTCAGACTACATAACATGGAAAAGGAAAAACTATAGAGACAGTAAAAGGATCACTGGTTGCCAGGAACTTCAGGGTGGCAGGGGAAAGGAAGGGATGAACAGATGATGCACAGGGGAAACCATTTTCTATAATACTATCATGTTAGATACATGACATCATGCCATTTTTCAAAACTCTTAGAACTGTAGGATGCAAAGAGAGAAGCTTAATATAAACTATCCTTAACAATAATATGACTATAAGTTCATTTATTGTAATAAATGAACCACACTAATGCAAGATGGGCAAACTGTATGATGGGGAGGGAGTAGTATGGGAACTCTCTGTACAAGCTGCTCAACTTTTCTGTAAGTCTAAAACTATTCTATAAATAAAATTAATTAAATTAAATTAACTTTAATTAATAGATTTAAAGACCTAAATGGGGTGCCTGGGTGGCTCAGTCATTAAGCGTCTGCGTTCGGCTCGGGTCATGATCCCAGGGTCCTGGGATCGAGCCCCGCATCGGGCTCCCTGCTCCACGGGAAGCCTGCTTCTCCCTCTCCCACTCCCCGGCTTGTGTTCCCTCTCTCACACTGTCTCTCTCTGCCAAATAAATAAAATCTTAAAAAAAAAAAAAAAGACCTAAATGTAAGAGGTGAAATGATAAAATAAGAAGAAAACATAGAATATTTTTTCTACTTTGGCATAGGAAAATATTCGTTAGATAAAAAACATGGACCCGCACTACATGGTCAACTAATCTTCAACAAAGCAGGAAAGAATATCCATTGGGAAAAACACACTCTTTTCAACAAATGGTGTTGGGGAAAACTGTACAGCAACATGCAGAAGAATGAAACTGGAACACTTTCTAACACCATACATGGAAATAAATTCAAAATGGATGAAAGACCTAAACGTGAAACGAGGAACCATTTAAAATTCTAGAGGAGAACACAGGCAGAAACCTCTTTGACACTGGTCTTAGCAACTTCTTACAAGACACATCTCTGGAAACGGGGGGAAAAAAGCAAAAATCAACTACTGGGTCTTCATTAAGATAAAAAGCTTTCCTTTGCTTCTACACAGCAAAGGAAACAATCAACAAAACTAAAAGGCAACCTACGGAATGGGAGAAGATACCTGCAAATGCCATATCCGATCAATGCCATAATATCCAAAATCTTGAATTTACAAAACCCAAGCCCAAAAGACAAATAATCCAGTTAAGAAATGGACAGAAGACATGGATAGGTATTTTTCCAAAGAAGACATACTGATGAACAACAGACACATGAAAAGACACTCAACATCACTCACCATCTGGGAAATAGAAATAAAAACTACAATGAGATACCACCTCACACCAGGTGTTTGGCAAGGATGTGGAGAAAGGGGAACCCTCTTACACTGTTGTTGGGAATGCAAATTGGTGCAGACACTCCAGAAATAGTACAGAAGTTCCTCAGAAAGTTAAAAATAGAACTATCCTACAATCCAGCAATTGCACTACTAGGTATTTACTCAAAGAATACAAAAATACTGATTCAAAGGGATACATGCACCCTGATGTTTACAGCAGCATTATCAACAAGAGCTAAATTATGAAAAGAGCCCAAATGTCCATCAAATGATGGATAAAGAAGATGTGGTAAATATATACAATGGAATATTACTGAGCCATCAAAAAGAATGAAATCTTGCCATTTGCAATGACGTGAAGAAGCCAAAGTGTAAGCAAAATAAGTCAGTCAGAAAAGACAAATACGGGGTGGGGTGGGAGGGATGGGGTGACTGGGTGATAGACACTGGGGAGGGTATGTGCTCTGGTAAGCGCTGTGAATTGTGCAAGACTGTTGAATCTCAGATCTGTACCTCTGAAACAAATAATGCAATATATGTTAAGAAAAAAAAAAAAAGAAGAAGAAGAAGGTAGCGGGAGGGGAAGAATGAAGCGGGGGAAATCGGAGGGGTAGACGAACCATGAGAGACGAAGGACTCTGAAAAACAAACTGAGGGTTCTAGAGGGGAGGGGGGTGGGAGGATGGGTTAGCCTGGTGGTGGGTATTGAGGAGGGCACATTCTGCATGGAGCACTGGGTGTTATGCACAAACAATGAATCATGGAACACTTCATCTAAAACTAATGATGTAATGTATGGGGATTAACATAAGAATAAAAAAAATAATAAATAAATAAATTAGGAACTATTCACAAAAAAAAAAGAAAAGACAAATACCATATGATTTCACTCATATGTGGAATTTAAGCCACAAAACAGATGAACATAGGGGAAGGGAGAAAAAAAGATAGGGAGGCAAACCATAAGGGACTCCTGACTACAAAGAACAAACTGAGAGTTCCTGGAGGGGAGGTGGGTGGGGGATGGGCTAAATGGGGGATGGGTATTAAGGAGGGCACTTGTGATTAGCACTGGGTGCTATATGTAAGTGAAGAATCACTAAATTCTACTCCTGAAACCAGTATTACACTATATGTTAACTAACTAGAATTTAAATAAAAACTGGAAACAAACAAAAAAATAAAGTACATACCATCTAAGAAAAAAATTTTATGAAATGGATTTCATCAAAAAACTTCTGGTCTTTGGGATACCTGGGTGGCTCAGTTGGTTAAGCGTCTGCCTTCAGCTCAGGTCATGATCCCAGGATCTTGGGAGGAAGTCCCACGTCGGGCTCCTTGCTCAGCAAGGAGCCTGCTTCTCCCTCTGCCTGCCGCTCCCCTTGCTTGTGCTCTTTCTGACAAATAAATGGATGAAATCATTAAAAACAAAAACAAAAGTTAAAAAAACAAAAAATCTTCTGATCTTTTAATGACATCCTTAAGAAAACCAAAAGGCACCCCAGGGAATGGGAGAAAATACTCAAAATACATATATCTGACAAAGGACTTACACCTAGCAAATATGAAGAAACATTCTATGTCAATGTTAAGACAAGCAACCCAATTAAAAATGAACAAAAAATTGACCAGACATTTCACGGAAGATATAAATGTCAAATAGCACATGAAAAGATATTCAAGACCATAATTACTGGGAAAATACACATTAAAATGACAAAATACTACCAAACACTTATTAGAATGGCTTTTTTAAAACAGGACATGTTGGTGAAGGTGTAGAACATCTGGAAATTCATACATTTCAGGTGGGAATATAAAACAGTAAAGCTTTTTTGGGAAAACTATTTTGCAGTCTCTTGTAAGGTAAGATATACTCTTACAATATGACCCAGTTATCCTACTCCTAGGTATTTGCCCAAGATAAAACTAAAAATACATATCCATACCAAAACTGGTGTGAAATATTCAGGGGCTTTATTCACCACCAAAACCTGGAGACAACCAAAAAGTCCTTCAACAAGTGAACAAATAAACTAAAGTACTATCAATTTTAATTTATTTATAAATTATATCTTGATGTGGGAAACAAAGGCAGAAGAAAAATTATTAAATTTCCTTACTACCTACAGCCCACTGACATGTCCTTGAAACAGGCAGAGTGACATTCCTCTAGGGACTCAACTGCCTCCATGTTAATACTTGCTAAGGGCAAAAGGCAATCCTAGTCTGACGCCCCCCCCCCATCCTGTAAATCTACTTTAACGTATAAAAATTCCTTTGGAAACTTCCTTTATCTCCAACCCCCCCCAAGTTACGTGTTGGCAATCATCCCCCAAGCATATGGCCCACCGATATACATCTGAAGGGTCTCATGACTAAGGTTTTATTAGACGGTAATAAATGACCTTTTCCCAACAATAGCTAGCCCCCTCAAGGTCCTGGAAACCTTGCTTCCAAATTCCTTAGAGACTTAACACTATCCCTAACCCCCTCCCAACTTGAAAGTATATAATGGGCCATTCCTCATGACCCCATTGCAGCTCTTTCTGCCCACGGGTCCTGTTCCTGTGCTTTAATCAAATCACCTTTTTGCACCAAAGACATCTTAAGGATTCTTTCTTGGCCGTCGGCTTCGAACCCTAACATCTTTCCTACATCATCTAAGTTGAAAAAAAAGGAAGAAAGATAATTAACAAACTCAAGGAAAATATTTGTAATTTATCTCCACATAGGGCTACATTCCATTAAACATAAAGAATTCCTTAAAATTGCAGAAAAATTATCAAAACTCTTTTTTTTTTTCAAATTGGAACAGTTTATAGAGAGAAAGATAAAGAACTCATGTCACAAGCCCCATGGCAAAAAAAAACAACAACAACAACAGAGGTCTCCTGCAAAATTTCTGAACTTTCTTGAATAGCTTTTAAAGGCGGGATGCCTGGGTGGCTCAGTTGGTTAAGCCTGTGCCTTTGGCTCAGGTCATGATCCCAGGGTCCTGGGAAAGATTCGTGCATCAGGCTCCTAGCTCAGCATAGGGCTCCTTGCTCATCATTCAGGCTCCTTGCTCAGCGTGGAGCCTAATTATCAAAACTCTTAACAGATAAATAGGAAAAAAGGGAATTAACTACTTGCAAAAGAAAAGCCTATAAAAATGATACTTCAGGGCGCCTGGGTGGCTCAGTCGTTAAGCGTCTGCCTTCGGCTCAGGTCATGATCCCAGGGTCCTAGGATCAAGCCCCGCATCAGTCTCCCTGCTCCGCAAGAAGCCTGCTTCTCCCTCTCCTCCTCCCCCTGCTTGTGTTCCCTCTCTCGCTGTGTCTCTGTCAAATAAATAAATAAAATCTTTAAAAAAAAAAAAGATACTTAAAAATGAGAAAAACTTTAAACTCACTCAAAGTTTTTAAAAATACAAATTTAAAAAACACTGGGATGCCACTCTTCACCAAATTGGCAATATTTTTTAAATATGAAAACTGGGAAAAAATAAAAAGAGCTAAGATGGCGGCATAGTAGGAGGACCCTAGGCTTGCCTCATCCCTCAAACACAGCTAGATAACTACCGAATCATTCTAAATACCCAAGAAATCAACCTGAGAACTGTCAGAACAAACTGTACAACTAGAGGGATAGAAGAGACCACATCGAGGAAGTTGGGAAGTGCCAAGAGGTGCTTTGAAGGAGAAACGGACTGTGGGTGCTGTGGCAGGGAGGGAGCCCTGGTCTCGGAGAAAGGCAAGAGAGAGTGGTATGCACAGGGATACACACAAGAACACTTCTCCAAAGCCACTGACTGGGAAAACCAGATAGGCTGGTTTTCATGAGTTTTTATAACCAGCAAGGCTTAAAGCCTTGAGTTTTAGAGGTCCACAGGTTTGGCTGGGATAGAGACCTGGGGACACTGCCCTACTCCTGGAGAGAAGGCAGGCAAGCAACCCAGGGCAGACGGCACCATCTGAGGACTGCCCATGGCACATGGGGACAGACTGTTCACTCTCTTCCTGGAGCGTTATCTGCGAGAGGTGACTTTGCCTCTCCGGGGACAAAAGGGACAAAAGAGCCAAGGCCGCCATTTCCCTCCCCTGTCCCTCAGAATAGGCAGAGAGACACGGGCTGAGGGTGGATAAATCAGACACTGGCTGTTTAGCCTGTTTTACCCCTGCACTCTTGCGTGACTGCCCTTCTTGATCAAACCTGCATTAGTTCCAGTGGAGTGAGACCCTACCCCAGAAGACCATCGCAGGTCCCCGGCACACCTAGTCCCTAAAGTTTGGAGTTTTGGAAAGTCAGCAGCCTTGGCTGGGATAGAGCCCAAAGTGCAATGAACTGCTCCAGGAAGGCAAGCAACCTGGAGACAGTATGAAAACAGTGATCTGAATAACACATGGGACACACGAGAGGAAATTACTCACTTTGCTGGGAGTTCTTCCCTGAGAGCAGCAAGCACAAACTCCCTCTCCAAGGGAAAAAGGACTGGGTGGCGCCATTTCCCTCCACGGCCTCTCAGCGCAAACCAACTTCAATAAACAGCACAGCCCCAACACTGGCTGCCTGGCTGCCTAACCTGCTTACCTGCTTTCACCGAGTCTCTCCTCCCCAGCCCCCGTGCACTTCTGCAGCTAACGCTTGACTCCAGCAAGTGTGCATAAGGGAAGCACAGCAGCCCCTTCCCCAGAAGACCAGTAGAAAGCCAGGCATGCACGACGTCTACCAACCATAGAGTTCTTTTTTTTTTTTTTAAGATGAGACAGAGAGCAAGAGAGCGAGCATGAGGAGGGGGGGAGGAGCAGAGGAAGAGGGAAGAAGTAGGCTCCCTGATGAGCAGGGTGCCTGACGTGGGGCTTGATCCCAGGACCCTGAGATCAAGACCTGAGTCGAAGGCCAACACTTAAGTGACTGAGCCACCCAGGTGCCCCCCGACCACAGAGTTCTGCAAGGCTTCAGTTCTAATGGAAGTAGCATCAGGTCTCATGTAACAAGCGGACCAGATCACACCTAGTTAAAACCCGTCACATTCTGGCCAAGATCCAAACACTGCCCACTGCAGGCAAGGAGGACCTCTGCAGATGACTGACCTGAGGGATAGAGCAGCAGAGTGCTGCAAGAGGGAGAGAAGAGGGAGAGTGCTGCATGATATATTCAAAGTGCTGAATGGAAAATATCTGCAGCCAGGAATACTCTATCCAGCAAGGCTATCATTCAGAATAGGAGGAGAAAATTTCCCAAACAAAAATTAAAGGAATTCATGACCACTAAACCAGCCTTGCAGGAAATACTCAAGGTGACTCTCTGGGTGGGAAAGAAAGACCAAAAGTGACAGACTAGAAAGGGACAGAGAAAATCTCCAGAAACAATGACAAAACAAGTAATAAAATGGCACTAAATTCTCATCTATCAATAATCACTTTGAATGTAAATGGACTAAACGCTCCAATCAAAAGACACAGGGTATCAGAATAGATAAAAGAAACAAGACCCATCTGTATGCTGCCTATAAGAGACTCATTTTAGACCTAAACATACCTGCAGATTGAAAGTGAGGGAATGGAGAAACATTTACCATGCAGTGGATGTCAAAAGCAACCCAGACTAGCAATACTTAAACCAGAAAAACTAGACTTTAAACCAAACACTACAACAAGAGATGAAGAAGGACACGGTATCGTAATAAAGGAGACAATTCATACAAGAAGATCTAACAATCATAAATGTATCTGCCCCCAACTTGGGAGTACCCAAATATATACAACAATTAATAACCAACATAAAGGAACTCATGGATAAAAATACAGCAAAGAGTAGGGGACTTTATTTTTTTATTTTTTTTTTTTTTTAAAGATTTTATTTATTTATTTGACAGAGAGAGACACAGCGAGAGAGGGAACACAAGCAGGGGGAGTGGGAGAGGGAGAAGCGGACTTCCCGCCGAGCAGGGAGCCCGATGTGGGGCTCGATCCCAGGACCCTGGGATCATGACCTGAGCCGAAGGCAGACGCTTAACAACTGAGCCACCCAGGCGCCCCAAGAGTAGGGGACTTTAATACCCAACTTACATCAATGGACAGATCATCTAAACAGAAAATCAACAAGGAAACAATGGCTTTGAATGACAAACTGGACCAGATGGATTTAACAGATAAATTCAGAACATTTTATCCCAACATTTCTTTTCAAGTACACATGAGACATTCTGCAGAATAGCTCACATATCAGGTCACAAATCAGGCCTCAATAAGTACAAACAGATTGAGATCATACAGTGCATCTTTTCTGACCACAACACTATGAAACTTGAAGTCAAGCACAAGAAAAAATTTGGGAAGACTACAAATACATGGAGGTTAAACACCATAAATTGGTCAACCAGGAAATTAAAGAAATTAAAAAATACAAGGAAACAAATGAAAATGAAAACACAATGGTCCAAAGCCTTTGGGATGCAGCAAAAGCCGTCAGAAGAGGGAAATATACAGCAATACAGGCCTACCTCAAGAAGCAAGAAAAATCTCAAATACACCTAAAGGAGCTAGAAAAAGAACAACAAAGAAAGCCTACAGTCCTCAGAAGAAGGGAAATAATGAAAACTAGAACAGAAATAAATGATACTGAAACAAACAAAAAGAACAGATGAATGAAACCAGCTGTTTCTTTGAAACTATTCATAAAATTGATAAACCCCTAGCCAGACTTACCAAAAAAAGAGAAAGGACCCCAATAAATAAGATCACAAGTGAAAGAGGGGAAAGAACAACCACCACCACAGAAAACCAAAAATTGTAAGAGAATATTATGAAAAATTAAATGTCAACAAATTGGGGGCGCCTGGGTGGCTCAGTTGGTTAAGCAACTGCCTTCGGCTCAGGTCATGATCCTGGAGTCCCGGGATTGAGTCCCGCATCGGGCTCTCTGCTCAGCGAGGACCCTGCTTCTCCCTCTGACCCTCCCCCCTCTCATGTCCTCTCTCTCATTCTCGCTCTCTCAAATAAATAATCTTTAAAAAAAAAAAAAGTCAACAAATTGGACAACCTGGAAGAAATGGAAAAATTCCTAGAAACATATAAATGACCAAAACTGAAACAGGAAGAAATAGAAAACTTGAACAGATCAATAACCAGTACAGAAACTGAATGAGTAATCAAAAATTTCCCAACAAACAAAAGTCCAGGGCAGGATGGCTTCACAAGGGAATTCTACCAGGTGTTTAAAGAATTAGTTCCGGGCGCCTGGGTGGCTCAGTTGGTTAAGCGACTGCCTTCGGCTCAGGTCATGATCCTGGAGTCCCGGGATCGAGTCCCGCATCGGGCTCCCTGCTCGGCAGGGAGTCTGTTTCTCCTCCCTCTGACCCTCCCCCCTCTCATGTGCTTGCTCTCTCTCACTTTCTCTCTCTCAAATAAATAAATAAAAATCTTTAATTAAAAAAAAAAAAAAGAATTAGTTCCTATTCTTGTTAAGCTGTTCCAAAAAACAGAAAAGGAAGGAAAACTTCCAAACTCATCCTATGAGGCCAGTATTATCTTGATTCCAAAACCAGACAAAGACTCTACTAAAAAAGAGAAATACAAGCCAATATTCCTGATGAACATGGGTGCAAAAATTCTCAACAAAATACCAGCAAATCAAATCCAACAGTACATGAAAAGAATGATTCACCATGATCAAGTGGGATTTATTTTGGGGCTGCAACAACAGTCATTCAATATTCACAAATCAACATGACACACTACATTAATAAAAGAAAAAGAATGAGACCATACGATCCTCTCAATAGATGCAGAAAAAGCATTTGACAAAGTACAAAGATCCATTCATGATAAAAACCCTCAAGAAAGTAGGGACAGAGGGAACATAACTCAACATAATAAAGGCCATATACAAAAAACCCACATCTTCCATGGGCAAAAACAGAGCTCTTCCTCTATGGTCAGGACCAAGACATGGATGTCCACTCTCACCACTGTTATTTAACACAGTATTGGAAGTGCTAGCCACAGCAACCAGACAACAAAAAGAAAAGGCATCCAAATAGGCAAGGAAGAAGTCAAACTGTCTCTATTTGCAGATGACATGATACTCCATATAGAAAACCCAAAAGACTCCACCAAAAAAACTGCTAGAACTGACACATGAATTCAGTAAAGTCGCAGAATATAAAATCAACATACAGAAATCTGTTCCATTTCTGTACACCAACAATGAAGCAGCAGAAAGGGAAATCAAGGAATCAGTCCCATTTAAAATTGCACCAAAACCGTAAGATACCTACAAATAAACCTAACCAAAGAGATAAAAGATCTGTACTCTGGAAAACTAAAACACTGATGAAAGAAACTGATTTTAAATATGACTCCAACAATAACACAAAAATACAACCACTATGAAGTTATTCACACCATTTTATGTAATAGTGAAAAAACTAAAGTTTCATTAGGAGAGGCTTGAGGGTGCCAGGGTGCTGGGATCAAGCGCCACATCGGGCTCCAGGCTCACAGGGAGTCTGCTTGTCCCACTCCCTCTACCCCTCCCCTCTGCTCCTGCTCTCTCTCTCTCTCCAATAAGTAAAATATTTAAATAAAAAAGGAGAGGCTTGTTTAAATATGGTAAACATATATAGGGGGGAAAAAAGAAAGAAGCCATTGCAAATATATGCATAGGTGTGCATCTATGCATTTTGTATGCATATGTATACACTTATGACTGCCGTTTATTGTTAAATGCAAAAAACACAGCATGTCTGGTAAAATCTTTCATTTGTTTAAAACTACATTCAGGGGCACCTGGGTGGCTCAGTCGGTTAAGCATCTGCCTTTGGCTCGGGTCATGATCCCAGGGTCCTGGGATGGGGGCTCCTTGCTCAGCAGGGACGCTGCTTCTCCTTCTCCCTCTGCCTGCTGCTTCCCCTGCTTATGCTTGATCTCTCTCTCTCTCTCTCTCTCTCTCAAATAAATAAATAAAGTCTTAAAAAAAAAAAACTACATTCAATTGGTGAGGCTGTAAGGACATAGGTACTCTCACACATTGCTGGTATGAATGCAAAGTGTACAATCATTTGGAGGGATATTTGGCAATACTGAACAAGACAGCCTTTAAAAGCAATTAACAACTCTTAAAGAAGTCTATACCAGAGATACATCTTCAACAATACAAAAATATATATAAACAAAGCTATTCTCTATAGCCTAGTCTTGTTTGCAACTGGAAAACACTGAAAAGAATCTAAAAGCCCATATACATAAGATTAGTTAAAATATAGTGCATCCAACAACAAAGTAAAATGCAGCAGTAAAACAAAACAAAACAAACAAAATGAGGAAGATCTCTATTACCTGATACAGAGTGACTTCTTCCAGGATATATTGTAAATGGGGGGGGGGGGGGAATCAAATTCCGAAAGAATAGCTGTAGTATACAACCTTTCATGTAAGAAAAAAAATGGGATATACAAAAATATGCATATATCAGTTCATTTCTGTAAAGGAAATTCAAGGAGTATAAAGCAGAAACTACCAAAACTGATTATATACAGGGCGTGGTTAGGAATGTTTTTCCTATGTATAATATATGAGGAAGGAAGTGACACTTCTCTTTATAAACCTTTTTGTGTAGGTCTGACACTTGGAACCACGGTAATATTTCACATAACCAAAAAATAAATACATATTTCAACATAACCAACATGTGGGGGGAAACCCAAAATGGAATACAAAAAATAACAAACTGAATTGTAAAACAAATGGGTAACATAAACAAATTTAACTGGGCAGATTAAGAACTGACTTAAGTAACTTTAGAAACAGTATTTTTTACTATATACTGTAAGACTAAAGACATACTGTACACAAATACTGTACTCTAGTTAGGAAATTTGCTCTTCAGAGGGGTATGTTTTGGTAATTTTGAAACTCTGTTTCAAATATAAAAACAATCAAAAAACTTCTGAAATTAAGCAAAGTATATATATCAAGGATAATGAGAATGAGGTTTTTAACTTTCATAAAAAGGAATTACAATGAAGAAAAATGGGAAGACTAGAAGAGAATGAACCCTGTGCTTTTATTTGGAATCACATATATTAATATGAATTCATGGTTTTACATACACACAACCACACATACACATATGTACAGAAGAATACTTGTAGAAAGAAGGATGTCTACATATGGGACTATAAACATATACTTCCTGTTGACTGAGAGGACCTCAAAATAATGGTACCACAAAAACATGCGTTTTTGTGTACACAATACTGAGTACACAATGAGTACACAAATACTGTTTTCTAAAAACCATTCTCCAATAACAGGAATCAGGATTCCTTAGAAAAATGGTTGATTCCAGAGTTGGGTGGGGAAAAAACAAGATGTGTCTAATACATAATGTGGTGGGAGAAAGGAGTACAATGCCCAAAAAACATGGGAGCATATCAAAAGGACAAACCTGAAAAAAAGCCCAATGGCTAAACCTGAGAGCCATTACAACAAAATGACAGCATTAAGATTATAACCAAAAAAATGAAATAAATATCAATGAGTCCATACTAATAAATATTTAAGTAAATAAAATAGGGAGAAGGGACAGCTATTCCTTACAGACTTCCAACTATTAAACATAGAAGGAATAATGGAAATCCTAAATAACCTTGAAACAAACACTAACACAATCATTGTGGAAGGTAAAAGGCATGGATGGATAAAATCAGTGGGTAAAAGTATGATGAGAAACATGACATTTGCATAATCTCAAAGTATATCCCCCCAAGATACAGATAAAATTGAAAGGAAAAAGCAGTAACTTTACAGTAGAAAACTTTGGTACAATTTAACCAAGAGATGAAAGTTAACATCACATGTATTAAGACACACTGACTACTTATATGTATGATGCACAGAGAATGGCACAGCATTACTTCTGTAGCATTAATGCCAAGGCTGCATGACATGAATTAAATTGTGAAAAATGCCAACAAGGGGCTACTGGGTGGCTTAGTCAGTTAAATGTCCGACTCTTAATCTCAGCTCAGGTCTTGATCTCAGGGTCATGAGTTCAAGCCCTGCACTGGGCTCCACGCTGGGCATGGAGCCTACTTAAAAAAAAAAAAAAGCCAACAAGATGACAGTTCTTAAAACTATCTGATAAAGACCTTAAAACAACTATTTCCGGGCACCTGGGTGGCTCAGTTGGTTAAGCGACTGCCTTCGGCTCAGGTCATGATCCCAGGGTCCTGGGATCGAGTCCCACATCGGGCTCCCGGCTCGGCGGGGAGCCTGCTTCTCCCTCTGACCCTCTCCTCTCTCATGCTGTTTCTCTCTCGCTCGCTCTCCAATAAATAAATAAATAAAATCTTTAAAAAAAAAAAACAAACAACTATTTCTAAAAATGCTGGAAAAAAATGCTGAGATAAGCAATCACAAACTTTCTTGCAACAAATATTGAAAGTGAAAATCTTGTCAACAGCCAACAAGTGAAAATTTTGAAGTTAAAAATATAGTAACTAAAGTTAAAAAATAAATGAACAGATTCAACAGCACAATGGAGATGGCAAAGGAATTTAAAGAGATAAATAGAAACTATCCAATACTAACAGAGAAAATATTGAACATAAATGTACAAAGGCTCAGGGAACGATGAGACAATAACAGATGATGAGACAATAACAGAAGGATAAGAGAAAAGAGAGAGACTGAAAATATTTGAGAAAATCAATGCCTGAAAACCTCCTAAATTTTGCAAGAGACATAGACTTACAGATTCAAGAAACTAAGAAAACTTCAAAAAGGATAAACACAGAGAAATCCACAGCCAGATATAGCATAATAAAATTGCCAAAAAGCGAAGCTAAAGAAACTATTATATAAGCAGTAAGAGAAAAATAAAATACTACCACATAGAGGGATAATGATTCAAGTAACTGATTTCCCATCAGAAACCATAGAAGCCAGAAGTGGCACACATGTTTAAATGGTTGAAAGAAAGGAAATGTCAGCCTAAAATAATCTACCCAGAAAAATTAACTAGCAGGAATGAAAGTAAAATAAAGACATTCTCAGATTATAGAAAACTAAGAATATATAGCCCCTGATAGCTTCTCTGTAATAACTGCTACAAAAAAGTTCTTCACGTGGAAGGGAAATACCAGAAGGAAACCTGAATCATCAATAAAGAGCAACGGAAATATTTATCTGAATAATGCAAGATTATTTCTCTCTCTTAATTCTTTAAATTTGTTTCAAGGTTGAAAACAAAAGATATGAACATCTTCTGATAGTTTTCAATGTATGCCAATGCAATACATGACATTATAGCATAAAAGAGAGACAGTTAAAGGACCTAAAAGATGTTAATGTTTCTACATTCCAAAATTAGAGGGTAAAGCAGACAGTGAAAACTTAAGTACATACTGTGTAACCCCTAAAGCAAATACTTAAAAAGGCTACATAAGAAGATACACTCAAAAATAATAAAATAAATGGAAAACTAAAAAGTATTCAAATAACCCAAAAGAGGGCAGAAAGGGGGGGAAAGAGGAACAAAAAAGGAACAAAGAGAAAACAAAGAATAAAGTAGTAAACCTAAATCCAAACATACCAAATTTACATTAAATATGAATTGCCTAACCAGTAAAACTCAAACACAAAAATTGTCATAATGACCAAAAAAAAAAAAAAAGAAAGAAAAAACCTAAACCATGACACAGTATCCTGTCTACAAGAAACAGACTTCAACTATATTGATATAGGCAGACTAAAGTAAAGGAATGAGAAAATACACACCATGCAAAGACCAACCAAAGAACAGGGCTGGTTATATTATACATTGAATGCAAAAACGTATTGAAGAGCAAAGGAAATTACCAGAAATAATGAGGGGAATTACATAATGAGAAAAGGGCCAATTCAACAAGAAGCCACAGCACTGCTAAATGTATATGCACCTAACAGAGCTTCATACTACATGAAACAAAAACTGACAAAAGAAATAGAAATCAATGGTATAAACACTCAATCTAACAACAGCAGGATTCACATTCTTTTTAAGTACATAAGGAACACTCATGTAAAGCAAAGCCTTACATTAAAACAAAACCGACAGTATAGAAAGTATTACCTCAAACCATAATATAATTAAACTAGAAATTAATAACAAAAGATGGGAAACTCCCTCAACATTTTAAAATCAATTATACTTTTCATTCTCAGAAGTTGAAATTTTTTATATCTTTCATACTTCAACTTAACATTTTTAAGTTTAAAATCCTTAAACCATTAATTCTATCATCTACGTCATTTTGAAGTCAGCTTCAATTGATAGATTTCTCTCCTCATATTTTCCAGATCTATGCAGGCCTGACATTTTTTTTAAATCTGCTTTATTCACTTTTCAAAGTAAAACTTCTATTACCTTCCCACTCTTTTCCAACATATTGGGAGCCAAAAATTACTGGCCTAAGATAGTTACACAATCCAATGTAAAAACTGGGCAGAATATCTGAATAGACATTTTTCCAAAGAAAATGTCCAGATAGCCAACATGTATATGAAAAGACGCTCAACTATACTAATCATCAGGAAAATGCAAATAAAAAACCACAATGAGATATCACCCTCACACCTGTTAGAATGATTATCATCAAAAAGACAAGAAGTAACAAGTGTTTCTGAGAATGTGGAGAAAAAGGAACACTTGTGCACTACTGGTGGGAATGTAAACTGGGGGAGCCGCTATTGAAAACAATATGGAGGTTCCTCAAAAAATTAAAAATAGAACTACCATATGATCCAGCAATTCTCCTTCTGGGTATATATACAAGAGAATTTAAATCAGGATCTCCAAGAGATATATGCACTTCCATGTTCCACTGCAGCATTATTTACAATAGCCAAGATAAGGAAACAACCTAAGTGTCCACTGGAGGATGAATGGATTAAAAAAGGGTGGTGTATATTACACAGTATTATTCAGCCATTAAAAAAAAAAAAAGAATGAAATTTTGCCATTTGCAACAACATGAATGGACCTCAAGGGCATTATGCTAAATGAAATAACTCAGAGAAAGAAAAGTACTGTACGGAGCTCTCTTATATGTGAAATCTAAAACAGCAATAACAAAACCAAGCTCACAAATACAGACACTGGTGGTTGCCGGAGGTATGGGGACTGGGGAGGAGGGGGGCATTGGGAGGCAGGGATGGGTGAAGGGGATCAAACAGTAAAAAAGGGAAAAAAAAGAAATTCAATACTAAAAACCCATTTGAAAATACAGCTCTGTGGCCCATCTTGATGGATATAAAATAACACTGTGTGAAATATCATTAAAGAGGGAAAACGAAATATAAAATGGTATTTTTAAGACAAGTTGATTATAACTACACAGAATGTGTATGTGTACATTAGTAAAGATAAATTATTTTGAATAAAAAATGGTGTAATATTTATTATTTTTGGTAAATTTAAGTTTGGAAAAAAATTAGAATGGAAGAAAGAGATGTGCAGAAAGGTCTAATACAAAAAAAATTATTTGCATAAGATAGTTGTAGTTTTCCTCATACATCAGTCACCAGTATTTTTGTTCAGTGCACTTTTTTCTGCCTTTCAACTTGGTAAAATGCTAAGATGTAAAAAGAATATTTTTATTCCATGTTTAAGAGGAATGCTATAGCATAAAATCTTTTCTCAATTATTGCTGATGAGGGAGTGGTGGTAGCATAATGTAAAGTTACAGGTACAGGGCTGTTTAAGGGTAAGCAAAACCTGATGAAGAGTTGGTTAGTAAATATTTTAGTCTTTGCAGGCCACATGGTTACTGTCTTAATTACTCAATTCTGCTGTTGTAGAATGTAAGAATCCATAGACAATGAGCATGCAGGTTAAGTATAACTGTATACCAGTAAAACTATTCATGAACACTGAAATTTGACCTTCACATGATTTTCATGAGTTAAGAAATACAATCCTGCTTGTGAATTTTTAAACCACTTAAAAATGTAAAACTACTCATAGTTTGCTAGTCATACAAAATCAGACAACAGGCCAGATTTGACCCACAAACCATACTCTGAATAACTTTAGGACTCAAATCATACAGATTATGTTCTCCAACACAATAAAATTTTGAAAAACCAAAACCAAAAGAAAAACTTGGAATTCCACAAATATTTGGAAATTAAACAATACATTTCTAAATTACCCATGAGTCAAGAAGAAATCACAAGCAAATTTTTTTTCACAAGCAAAATTAATAGAAAGTACTGTGAACTGAATTATAATTAAAATCACAGTATCAAAATGTATGATGAGAGGACACCAAAAATGGTGGAGTAGGGAGCTCCTAGGATCCATCCCTCCACTGAAATTATTAAGGTGGCAAAAAAACGTAAGATCAACTTTTTCAGAATTCTAAACCTAATCAGAAACTTACTACAATCAGGACAGTGCTTCAAGAAGAAAGGGGCTGTAAATTTTGTCATTTAAAGAAATCTTATCAGGACATAATGGAATGGAGACTTTAGTGACCACATATGACAAGGAATACAGTGTGCAAAAATAGTTTAGACTTTAAACAAGTGGACTGTCATTAAACAAGTGGATGACTGCACCCCACAAGAAGCAACAACACAAACCCTGGGGAGGGGGGAAATATTCTGATTTCCTGAGCCACCATACTATAAAATTCAAAGTGCCTACTTATCAAGACAAATTTTCATTAAAAATTTATTAGGCATGGGCGCCTGGGTGGCTCAGTTGGTTAAGCGACTGCCTTCGGCTCAGGTCATGATCCTGGAGTCCCGGGATCGAGTCCCGCATCGGGCTCCCTGCTCGGCGGGGAGTCTGCTTCTCCCTCTGACCCTCCTCCCTCTCATGCTGTCTCTCATTCTCTCTGTCTCAAATAAATAAAAAAAATAAAAAATAAAAATAAAAAATAAAAAAAAATTTATTAGGCATGTAAACAAACAAGTATGGCCCATTCACAGAATGAAAAAAGTTAACAGAAAGTGTCCCCAACGAAGCCCAGAGATTAGACTTTCTAAAAAAAATCAACTATCATAAATATGCCAAAGAGCTAACAGAAACCAGGGATAAAAACTAAAGGAAACCAGAACAGCATATCAATAAACAGAAAATAACAATAAAGAGACAGAAATTACAAAAAGGGACCAAATACAAATTCTGAAACTGAAAAGCACAATAACTGAAATGAAAAATTCCTGAATTTTAGAGAGGTTCAACATAAAATTTCAATAGGCTGAAGAAAGAATAAATGACCATGAAGATAGGTAAATTAAGATTATCTAGTCTGAGGGGCGCCTGGGTGGCTCAGTTGGTTAAGCGACTGCCTTCGGCTCAGGTCATGATCCCGGAGTCCTGGGATCGAGTCCCGCATCGGGCTCCCGGCTCTCAGAGAGCCTGCTTCTCCCTCTGACCCTATCCCTCTCATGCTGTTTCTCTCTCTCTCTCTCTCAAATAAATAAATAAATAAAATCTTTAAAAAAAAGATTATCTAGTCTGAGGAATGGGAAAAGAGAAAACTGAAGAAAAATGAAAAGAGCCTAAGAGACAACATCAAGTGTACCAACATATGCAAAATGAGAGGTCCAGAACAAAATAAGAGAGTCATAAAGAATATCTGAACGGCGGCCAATCTACGTAACTTAAAAAATTCAATGAACCCCAAAGAGAATAAACTCAAAGACATCCACAGTGAGATGTAGTATAATCAAACTGTTGAAATCCCCAAAAAGAATCCTACAAGCAAGAAAGGAGAAGCAACCCATCATCAGACATCATGGAGGCCAGAAGGCAGTGCAATGACATATTTAAAGTGCTGAAAAGAAAAAAGCTGTCAACCAACAAATCTGTATCTGATAAAAAATGTCTTTCAAAAATAAAGAGATCAGCTTATGGCATGACAGTATGAGGAGCTTGAGTGACCTGCTGCTCCCCACTGAAACTGATGAAAACTATTTATTTAAAGCCTCTGGAAACTGATCTAAGGACAAACGGCAAAATGAAGAAACATATATTCAAGAACAACTTCAAAAATTCACTAAGAAAGATGAGTCTGTATCTGAACCAAAACCACTGCCTCCCTCCCTCATCTCAGCTCAGGGAAGGGGAATCTCCACTCCAGATTCCTGCAACCAAGAACACAGGGCTCCCTTTCCACCCCTCCCCCCCAGGTCCCATTCAGAGGGCTTTCTTCCCAGGAGAAAGAGACTTTCTCATCCAGCCCCGAGCTGCCTGTTAATAGGGTTGAGTCCTGAGCAAGTGTGGTTGAGAGGCAGGTGTTCCAGCCCTTCCAGCCCCCACTGGTGGAATGTATACTTTATTGGGTGTGGGCATGGAAAAGACCAGGACCCTGATCATCCCTGCCCTGGGTTATGAGGAAAAGCAAACCCAGATGACCTCTGGCTACACCCTCCCCTCCACAAAGTACTGTCACTCAGAGAGAAACTTGCCATTGTTCCTACCCCACCTCCAGAGACCCGGCTCAGAGCTTTTGTTTGAGGGAAGCAGCAGACATTAAAACAGATGGCTCTTAATTTCTTCCCACAGGGACTGACTTCATTTGCAAGAGCATGGAGAAGGTCAAGCCTAAAGGACTCCTAAAAAAACAAGCAAAAGCCAATTAGCAGATTCAAGATACAGAGGCTAAACTGTAGATAAGCTAGTTTGCAGGAGAGAACTGAGGACTAAAACAACTGGGAAGAGCCCACCCAGGGTCAGAACAAATATCAAACACTAATCTCAAAAACTATTTCTTCAAAGGACCCACATTTTGATTGGATTAACTTTCAAAGTAGTTTATGCCCCGGGGCATTATGGAAAACAATTAAACAATTAGTTCCCAGCAAGCGGATCTTGGCTGCTGGGTGTGGTAAGGGAAAGACAGCCTAACAAAACCAGTCATCCCAGGGTGATTGTGGGCATATTCAAATTGCCCCTCCCTGAGGACCACCATCT
The DNA here is from genome assembly GCF_002201575.2 of Neomonachus schauinslandi. Classification (NCBI taxonomy): domain Eukaryota; kingdom Metazoa; phylum Chordata; class Mammalia; order Carnivora; family Phocidae; genus Neomonachus; species Neomonachus schauinslandi. Next base: position 67,788,382 of record NC_058419.1, read on the forward strand.
GAGGACTAACCTTGTGGGAAAGACGACTACAATGAGATACGACTTCACATCCATTAGGATGACTAGAATTGGATGAAGTCAGATAATGACAAGTGTTGGTGAGAATGTAGACGTAGACAAGTTAGAGCCCTCATACACTGTTGCTGTGAACGTAAAATGGTTGCAGCCATTTTGGAAAAGAGTTGGGCTGTTTCTCCAACAATTAAACATAGCTACATAAGACCCAGCAAAAACACTCTTAAGTATACACCTAGAGAAATGAAAACATTATGTCTACAAAGAAATTTGTACATGAATGTTTTAGCAGAATTATTCTTAATAGCCTAAAGGTGGAAACAACCTAAATGTCCATCAATGAATGAATGCATAAACAAAATGTGGTATATCCATAATACGGAACATTATTCCGCCACAAATAGAATGAAGTACTGATACATGCTACAACATGGATGAGCGTTGAAGCATTATGCTAAGTAAAAGAAGCCAATCACAACAGACCACATATTATATGGTTCCATTCATACAGAATGTTCAAAACTGGAAAATCTATAGAGAGAAAAAGTAGATTAGTGGTTGCCTAGGGCTGGGCAGATAGGGTTCAAGGAGATATGGGGTTATGGCTAATAAAGTGCATGGACTTCTTGGGGTGATGAAAATATTCTAAAATGAATGTAGTGATGGCTGTACATAGATTAAAAACCACTGAACCCTAACCAGTTTAGGGTTTAACCTAGTTAAACAGGGAACCCAGTTTTAACCCAGTTAAAACAGGTAACTGTACGGTGTGTGAATTATATTTAAATATATCTGTCCAAAGAACTGAAAGGAGAAATTAAGGCATTTGCAGATAAAGAAAATATGAGGGAATTTGTTGCTAACAGACCTACCCTACAAGAACTGCCAAAGGGACTTCTTCAGGCTAAAATGAAAGGAAAATAGAAAGTAACTCAAAAGTGTATGAAAAAATAAAGAACATGGGTAAAGATAACTACATAGATAAATATAAAAGCCAGTACTACTGTGTTTTTGGTTTGCAACTCCTCTTATTTCTTTTCGTATGACTTAAAAAGAAATGGACAAGCTGATCCTAAAATGCATATGGAATTGCAAGGGGCCCGGAAAGCCAAAACAACCTTGAAAAAGAACAAAACTGGAGGAGCGACATTTTGCGATTTTAAAACTTACTACAATCTACAGTAATCAAAGTAGTGTGGTACTAGCATAAGGACAGATACTGAGACAAACAGAATAAATTTGAAGACGTGAAATAAACCTATACATCTGTGGCTAATTGATTTCAACAAGGATGCCAAGACCATTCAACAGGGAATGAACAGTCTCTTCAACATATAGTGCTGGGACAACTGGCTATGTGCATGTAAAAGAATGCAGTTGGACCTCACACCATATACAAAAATTAACTCAAAAATGGATCAATGACATAAATACAAGAGCTAAAACCATAAAACATTTAGAATACACAGAGATAAATCATGACTTTGGATTTGAAAAAAAATTCTTAGATTTGACACCAAAAGCACATGCAACAAAAGAGAAAAATAGACAAATTGGACTTCAAATTAAAAAAAAAATTGTACACCAAACCAAAGGACATTATATATAGTGAAAAATACCTACAGAATGGGGAAAAAAACTTCCAAACCATATATGTAACAGTTCAGAATATATAAAGATTTCTTACAACTCAACAAAAATACCCAAATTAAAAAATGCACAACAGACCTGAATAGACATTTCTACAAAGAAAATATACAAATGGCTAACAAGTACATGGAAACATGCCCCAATTCAGTCTTTAGGAAAACGCAAATCAAATCCATGACATACCACTTCAAACATACTAAAATGGTTAATTTTCTTAAAAAAACAAAAAACAGGAAGTAACAAGCATTGGCAAGGAAGCATGGTAATTCTACGTTTAACCTACAGCGAAATCGCCAAACTATTTCCCGCAGCAGCTGCACCATTTTATATCCCAAAAGCAATGTACAAGGTTCCGATTTCTCTACTTCCTTACCAACACTTATTTCCTGTTTTTTTCTTTTAATTAGATTCTGCCTTCAACTTCAAACGGCCCCTGTTTCTGCAATCCAGGTAACAGGCACTTAAAAATTCATCTTTTTTGTTCACTTTTCTTTTAAAAATTTCTCTTCAAAATTTATTTAAAAAAATAACCCATCTTAGAAGTAGTTCACATGTCACAAAATTTAAGAAATGCCTAGGAAATATAATCACTGTTTAAAATAATGGTTACCTCTGGGGATGAAGGAAGAAAAGAGATGAATCCAGGAATGGGTACACGGAGAACTTCAACTATCATAGTAATGTATTACTTTTACGTTTGGATGATAAATCAGAGGGTTCACTGTATCTTTTTTTTTTTTGCATCTCTCATTGTGTTATTCTTTATATGTTTGTATATCTTAAGTACTTATTTCATAACAGATGTGGAAATGCCCTCAAAAAAGACAAAAAAAAAAAAGCTAATCTTACATTCCCTCATCACCCCTCCCATCAAAGACACAGGATCATACTAGGTATCTGCAACTTACTTTTCTCACATAACAATCTAACATTCTCTAGATCAAAAGTGTGTAAAGAGGTAAATCTGTTTCTATAGCTGCAAAGTATTTCATAACACGAATGTCCCACAATTTATTCAAACATTCTACAGATGGGGATATACAGGTTGTTTCCAGTTACTCGTCATAAAAACAAACCTGCAAATTTTTTACTGTCTTCCCCAAACATGTTATGTTTAATATAAATTTATTTTCACCAAGAGATTTGAACACGGAAATCTAGTTCTTTTCCTACTCAGTGAGAAATCAAGGTAATAATCCACAAAATAATGTAACAATTCCCCCAAAGATTACCTGTACACAGACGCACATACCTACCTCTGAACAGAACAATGTGCTTCCAGAACAAATGTTAATATTGCAATGCCCAGAGGTCCTCATCTGAAACATAAAGGGCATTAAAAAACTTTTTTTTAATCTAGCCCATGAGTATGCTACAAACTGATTAGTTTATCAAAACTACAACGTTTACACGCGAAACAGCACGGAGAAAATAAGAGAAAGTAGGTCCAACAGGTTAGGCTGTTCCTGAAAGCGCCCTGGGGACACGAGATCTTTCATTTTGGGCCCGCATGGTGTCAATAAAAACCCATTTAAACGAGAAAAAATGAGAGGAAAACGGCTCAGAATCCCTCCTACGAGCTAATATCCGCAACCGTCTAGCTTCATCAGTGGTGGCAAGGTGACTAAAGAAAGAGAAGTTACTCTCCGATATTTTATAGAGAGGCGAGAGAGAAAAATGAACAGGCCCGCTCCTCCCCCAACTCAGGCCGGCCACGCGATCCCCAAGTGGGTAGCCTTACTAACGGACACTTTTCTAGCTGATGTGAAGCTCAGCACTCACCACAAAACAAAACTTGGCGAGCTTCTGTACTTCCCTCAGATTTGTTCCTTGGCTGCTTTCCACACCTGGTACGCCGGCAGTACTTTCCCTCAGTACGAACGCCGCCATCTTAGGTCTCAGATGAGCTCTAGGGGATAGGGCGATAAAAGCCTGGAGTGGGCGTCACAGCCAAATAGGTCCGCGCCCAACCGCCGTGCAATGCTGAAATGGCTCCGCCGGCAACGTGACCCAGCTTCCCTGCGGCCCCTCCCCCAGTTTTCCAGAGCGATTGCGCTTCCTCTTACAGCCTTTATCTTCGTCGAAATTGCCTCGTTCTTCCTCCTTTTTTTTCTTTTTCCACCCCAGATTTCTTTTACCTTTGCCTCCACTCCTTTCTTCTTTCTACATTCTAGTTATCTCTCGTTCTCCTCGACTTTCAGTTACCTCACAGGTGTACGGCATTTTATGATAAACCTGTCGTTCTGTTATTTTGCCAAATTATTATAATACTATAAGGTAAGCTGGGGACTGATTTTCCCAATTTTATAGATGAGGAAACTAAGGCCCAGAAGAAGTGAACCGATTTTCCAAAAGCTGCAACAGCTAGTAAATGTTAACAGCTAGAAGGGCTAGTAAGAGTGGACAGAACCTAATTTCTTTTTGCTCCAGTGAGCCCCGTGCTGCTAGAGATCAAGGTCTACTTAATCTAACTAAATGAAAAGGTGGGAAAACTGAAGACAGAAATAGGAAGGGTTTGGGCCTAAATTCATACAGTGAGTCAGTGACAAAACTGGATTCAAAACAGGTTGCTTCCTTGTTTAATTCCGTAATAGTAAGCATCTTCATAAAGGGGTTGGGATGCTGTTCTCCAGCCTAAAGCTCCTTTCTCTACTGACTGAGCTCAACCCTGACTCCTTTAAGAAGCCTCTGTATTTATCAAAACGTTTATCTTTTTCTGGCCCTCTCCATGAGGGAAAATACACTAGCTGGATGTGAGCCCCCAAAACACGTTTAAAAAATGAGGCTAAAACTTCTTTGTGAAGCGTTGTGCCTGAATGGTGTGAAAGATTAGTGAGGGAAGGTTTGTGCTGCCTAAGTATGGAAAAGACAATTTAGCGGTCCTAATCCCTTTCCAAAGGTATAGTTTCTCTCTCCATTCTAATGTTATCTCTAGCTTTGTGGAAGAACCCGCATAGAATATGCTTATTCTATATCTTTGCATCGTTACTTTTGCTTTTTGTGTTTTGATAATTGTCACCTTCAAATAGAGGTTAATCGTAGAGAATTGTGTAAACTTCTGGGCCTTGATTTATGGCCATTCTTGTGTAAAACATTGCATGGAGCCAATCTGTGTTGTCAGTAATCTGTGTAGTGAGGTGAAGAGGTCTTAGTTTAAGCTTGAGGTGTGTCATTGCCTGGGGTTTAGACAAGTGTGAGCACATCTTGTAAACTGGTAGGGCAAACACCAGGAGTCAATTGCAGAAGGAACTCCTGACCTCTTGAGAAATAACTTATCCCAAGAGAGGAGGGAGTCAGGCAAACAACCTAGGGTAAAGGGAAAATCAATTCTGAGTATTGCAGGGGATGTGGTTGTACTACAAAGTGTATTTATTTTGAGCTAGATAACACAGTATCTCTCTACATCAGTTTAAGGGTAAGTAGAAAAGTGGAGAGCATTGAGTGAAACCTGTTTCAGTTTTGCTCTGATGACTCCCAGGACTTTTTCTCTCTGGAACAAATGACAATTTGGATTTTAAAGAAATACGTATAAATGAATAATCAGCAGGAAGCATTAGTAGAACAATAGGCTTTTGAAGCTGCTAGTCAATTTTAGGGGGGGAAACCTGATGCACTGTTTTATTGAGTGGTGTTTCAAATTGAGAGGTGCTAGACCCGGGGACTTAGGGGGAGAAAAGCTCTATTAATTCACAGCAAAGGTAGAAACCCCTGCCTCTACTCACTCACGTTTCTTCTAGTCTACCTGCCTTGATCCCAAGAAAAATGCCTCCAGAAAACACCAAAGACAGAGTTTGGTGGCTAGGCTACAATTATTTGCTCTTCAAGGCTGATCCTGTTGACTTCCTGGACTCCTGGTCCAGTCAGTACCTGTTCCATTCTCTCTGAGAGCCCAGTTTTCCTCTTTCATTGTAATTGTTTCAAAAGAAAACTGTCTCCTGCAAGGATATAAAATCCAAATAGGCAAAGGAAGAGTTGGGATTTCACCATCATCATCCGGCCATATTTAGCAGACTCTCAGTTGGAGAATTTACAAGCATAATTGCACAGGCAATGATCTCTGGAACAATAGTTTCTCTTACCTTTGCATTTATTTTGTAAGACAAACAAATGAGTAATGAATCTATAAATGACAGTCCAAATAATAGATGCATGCATAGTTAGACTAGAATACATTAATTTGAAACATGAATTGGGGAAAAGTACAATTTGATGTGGCAAATGAGAGCAGATATAACAGAATTTATTCATTCATTACAAACTTGCATGTAGGGGTGCCTGGGTGGTTCAATCAGTTAAGTGTGGGACTCTTGGTTTCAGCTCAGATCACGACCCCCACGTCAGGCTCTGCGCTCAGCATTCAGCTTGAGATTCATTTTCTCTCGCTCCCCCTCTGCACCCCCCCCCCAGTTCATGCGTGAGCATGTGCTCTCTCTCTCTTTCAAATAAATAAATAAATAAATAAATAAAATCTAAAAAAAGAAGAACTTGCATATAAAAGAATAGGGCTACACAAGAGGGTGGTAGAGAATACAAATGTGAATGAAACACAGTATTGGTCCACAAGATTAGGTTCAATTTGGGGAGGGGGAAATAAAAGGAGTTTTAAAAGAATTATAAGCAGTATCTTTGTATCAGACACTGTACTATGTACAAGGTGGGAATAAAAGTGAGGTTTGAGTGTGCAAAGAATATGGGGATAAATCTACCATGATTCTTAGCCTCAGGGAATATACGGACAAGTGGAGAAAAATAAAACATGAGGGTTGAGTAATGTTTTTTATTAGGGGACTCAAGGAGATTAAAAAGCATTTAATACATATAATGCATACATTTCACACCTAAAATGATTTATAAGATCATACATTTTGCAAGGCACTGTACTAAGTGATGTAGGATATGAGAACAAGAAAAAATCTATAAATGTACTTTGAACCATTGAGGGCATTTATATAGAATGAGGATGTATCATGAGACATGTAAAATCACACAGCTTTCTCTGTGTAAAGTTGAACTGTCCTAAAGGTCTTTTTTTTTTTTTGAAATGTAATTCCCATACCATAAAATTCATCATTTCAAAGAGAATGATTCAGTAGTTGTTAGTATACTCACAGATTTGTGTAACCCTCACCACTATCTAATTTCAGAACATTTTCATTACCCCAAAAAGAAATCCCATACCCATTATCACTCATCCCCTTTCCCCACCACAAACAAGTCCCTGGCAAATTCTAATTTATTTTCTGTCTTTATGGTTTTATCCCTTCTGAAAATTTCATATAAATTAAATAATACAGTAGGTGGCCTTCTGTGACTGGCTTTTTTTGTTTAGCATAATATTTTCAAGTTTAATGCATGATATAGCATATATCAGTACTTTATTCCTTTTCCATTCCTTTTATGATTAAATAATATCCCATTGTGTGGATATACAACATATTGTTTATCCAGTATGTGTGTTTGAATTGTTTCCACTTGTTGGCTCTTATGAATAATGTTGCTATGAACATTGTGTACAAGTTTTGTGTACACATGTTTTCAGTTACGTTGGGCATATACCTAGGTATAGAACTGCTGGATAATATGGTAGCCCTACATTGAACCCTTTGAAAAAACTGCAAACTGTTTTCCAAGGTACTGTACCATTTTACATTACCACCAGCAAGTATCAGGGTGCCAGTCTCTCCACATCCTCACTAACATTTGTCATTTTAATTATAGCTAGCTTAGTAGGTGTGAAGTAGCATCTCATTGTGTTTTTGATTTACATTTCCCTGATGGCTAACAAGGTAGAGCATCTTTGTATGTACTTATTGGCCATTTGCATATCTTCTTTGGTGAAATGTCTATTTAAATCCTTTGCCCATTTTTCGGGCGCCTGGGTGGCTCAGTTGGTTAAGCGACTGCCTTCGGCTCAGGTCATGATCCTGGAGTCCCTGGATGGAGTCCCGCATCGGGCTCCCTGCTCGGCGGGGAGTCTGCTTCTCCCTCTGACCCTCCCCCATCTCGTGCTCTCTCTCTCTCTCTCATTCTCTCTCTCAAATAAATAAGTAAAATCTCTAAAAAAAAAAAATCCTTTGCCCATTTTTCAATTGGGTTATTGGTCCTTTACTGTTGAGTTGTAAGATATATATACCCGGATATGTGTTCATTATCGGATATGTGTTCATTATCAGATATGTGATTTGCAAATATTTTATCTTATTCTACAGATTTTTTCAATTTCTTGACATGTCATCTAAAGCACAAAATATTTTAATTTTGATTAAGTATAATTTATCTGTTTTTTCTTTTGTTCCTTGGACTTTTGATGTCATATCTAAGAAACCATTGTCTAACCTAAAGGCATGAAGATGTACACCTAAGTTTTCTTCTAAGACTTTTATAGTTTTAGCATTTACACTTAGATCTTTAACCTAATTTGAATTATTTTTTGTATATTGTGGAAAATAAGGATCTAACTTCTTTCTTTTTTTTTTTTTTTTTTTATTTTTATTAATTATTTATTTATTCATTTGAGAGAGCGAGAATGAGAGAGTACATGAGAGGGGGGAGGGTCAGAGGGAGAAGCAGGCTCCTCGCTGAGCAGGGAGCCCGATGCGGGACTCGATCCTGGGACTCCAGGATCATGACCTGAACCGAAGGCAGTTGCTTAACCAACTGAGCCACCCAGGCGCCCTAACTTCTTTCTTTTGCATGTAAATATTCAGTTTTTCCAGCACCATATGTTTAAAAGACTAGGCTTTCTTCGTAGGAAATTGACCATAAAATGTGAAAGTTTATTTCTGAACTCTCAATTCTATTTCATTTATTTCTATTTCTAACCTAGGTCTCTACCACAGATCTTGATTACTCTAGCTTTGAAGTGAGTTTTAGAATTACTCCACTTTGAAGTGAGTGCTACAACTTTATTCCTTTTTTCTGGATTGTTTTAGCTATCCTGGTCCTTTGTGGTTTCATATTAATTTTAGGATCACCATGGCAATTTTTGAAATAATCAAGCTAGAATTTTGATAGGAACTGTGTTAAATGTGTACAAAATTTGGGAGAGTATCAACATCTTAACAATATTAAGTCTTCCAATCCATGAACATGGAATGGATGTTTTCCCACATATTCAGGTCTTCTTAAATTTTTGTCAGTGACATTTTGTAATTTTTCTATGTACAAGTTTTATACTTTTTGTTAAATGTATTCCTAAGTGTTTTTGATGCCATTTTAAATAAAATGGTTTTCTTAATTTCATTTTCAGATTGTTCATTGCAAATGTTGAAAATACAACTGATGTACATTGGTTTTGTATTGTACAATCTTATCAAAATGGTTTATTAGTTCTACTTCTGGTATTTTTATGGATTCCTTAGGATCTTCTGTATACAAAATTATGTCATTTGAAAGTAGATATAGTTTTACTTCTTTCTTCTTTTATTTAAATTCAATTTATTTAACATATACTGTATTATTAGTTTCAGGGGTAGAATCCAGTGAACTTTTACTTCTTTCTTAATCTGAATTTATTTTATCTCTTTGTCTTTCCTAATTGCCCTGATAGAACCTCTACTACAAGGCTGAATAGAAGTGGTAAGAGAAGGGGCGCTTGGGTGGCACAGTCAGTTAAGTGCCCGACTCTTGGTTTCAGCTTAGGTCATGGTTTCAGCTCAGGTCATGGTTTCAGCTCAGGTTGTGGTCTCAGGGTCGTGAGATCAAGCCCCACATCAGGCTCCATGCTGAGCATGGATCTCTCTCCTTCTCTCTCTGCCCCTCACACTTGGGCACTCTCTCTCTCAAATAAATAAATAAATCTTAAAAATAGGGGGAGCCACCTGGGTGGCTCAGATGGTTAGGTGTCTGCTTTCAGCTCAGGTCATGATCTCCAGGTCATGGGATGGAGCCCCACATCAGGTTCCCAGCTCAGCGAGGAGTCTGCTTCTCCCTCTCCCTCTGCCTGTCCCCCTGCTTGTGCTCTCTCTGTCTCTCTCTCAAATGAATAATATCTAAAAAAAAAAAAAAAAAAAAAGAAGTGGTGAGAGAAAACATCCTTGGTTTATTCCTGATCTAAGAAGAAAGGATTTTTATTGGTGCAGTATTGGCTTCCTATTACCACTGTAACAAATTACTGCAAAGTTAGGACTGAGTGTAATACAAAGTTACTCTCTTAACATTTCTGGAGATAGGAAATCTGAAATCAGTTGCACTTAGTTAAAATCAAGGTGTCAGCAGGTCTGTGTTTCTTCTGGAGGTTCTAGGGAAGAATCTGTTTCCTTGCATTTTCTTGCGTCTAGAGGCTGCATGCATCCCTTGGCTCATGGGTCCCTTCCTCCATCTCCAAATTCAACAGTGTAGCATCAACCCTAATCTTTCATATTCTCTCTTTGACTCTGATCCCCTGCCTCCCTCTTATAAGGAAACTTATGATCACATTGGGCCCACCCGAATAATCCAGCATAATCTCCACATCTCAAGATCTTAATCACATCTAAGTCTATTTTACTATGTGAGGTAACATGTTCACAGTTTCTAGGGATTAGGACAGGAGCCATTATTTAGCCTACCAAAGATGCCCTTTTTCAGTTTGTGTGAGTTCCCCTCTATTCCTGCTTTGTTTTGTTTTGTTTTTCATGAAAGGGTTGGGATTTTGTTAAAGTTTTTTCCTACATCTACTGAGATGATCATGTGGTTTTTGCACTTTATTCTATTAATAGGGTGATTGATTTTTATATGTTGACCCAATCTAGTATTTCTGCAATAAATTCCACTTCTTCATGACATATAATCCCCTTTATATGTTTCCAGGTTCAGTTTGATAGTATTTTGTTGAAGATTTTTGTGTTTATAATCATAGGAGATATTGGTAGTTTTCATTTCTAATGATGTCTTTTTCTGGTTTTGATATCAGGGTAATTCTGGTCTCAGAGAATGAGTTGGAAATTGTTCCCTCCTCTTCTATTTTTTGTGAAGAGTTTGTAAAGGACTGTTAATTCTTCTTTAAACATTTGGTAGAATTAACCAGTTAAGTCATTTGGGCCTAAGCTTCTCTTTATGGGCTTTTTGTTGATTACTAATTCTATCTCTTCATTTTTGAAGATCTATTCAAAAGTTTTATTTTTTCTTGAGTCAGTTATTGATAGTTTGTGTTGTTATAATTTTGCATGCTTCTTAAAACTATTTCAGATAAAATTTATATAGGACTTATGTCATCAGAATATTTATGAGCCAACTCATTGGCTTCTCTTTGTAAATCAGAAGTATTCATAGACAATAACTTTTCTCTGGTTAAAAATTAAAATTTTAAGGGCATCTTCATGTAATTTTTTATATCTCCATTTCAAATGTGAAATTAGGACATATATAATTTTCTTAATTTCTATTTGATATGTTTTCTCTATTATAATTGATGCTTTTATCTGGTTATGTGTACATTTTAAATTTATTTTTCTTTTTAATTTATGTTCAAATTCAGGAAGAATATTCATATCTCTTCACATTCATAAACTGTACTTTCAAAGTATTTTTTTTCATGACCATTAAAAAGAAATAGAAACATGTATGCGGGAACACACGTATTTCCTTTTGTCTCAGGCTCTAATATGGCTCAGCACAGAACTGCAGGTTCTGTCCTTATTAAAAATTTCAATATTTTGTTCATCATGGATTTTTGCATTAATTTTAATCTTAAAAAAATTCATGACTTCACACCTACTAGAATGGCCATAACTGAAAAGACAATGAGTATTGGCAAGAATATGGAGAATATGGAGAGGTTGAAACCCTCACATACATATTTCTGGTGGGAATGTAAAATGAGGGATAGTTTGGCAGTTCCTCAAAAAGTTAAACCTAGAGTTAACATATGACCCAACAGTTCTTCTCCTAAGTACATGTCCAAGAGAATTGAAAACATGTCCACACAAAAACTTGTTTGTAACAGCATTATTCATAATAGCCAAAGAGTGGAAATGAGTCAAATGTCCATCAACTGATGAATGGATAAACAAAATGTAGTATATCCACACAATGGATGAATTTTGGAAAAAGTATACTAAATTAAGCCAATCACAAAATACCACATATTCTATAATTCCACTTACATGAAATGTCTAGAACAGACAAATCTACATAGACATAAAATATTTGTGGTTGCCTAGGACTGGGAGGAGAGAGGTTGGGGGCTGACAGGAATGGGTTACAAGGTTTCTTTTTGGGGCAGTGAAAATGTTCTAAAAATAGATTATGGTGATGATTGCACAACTGTATATATACCAAAAACTATTGTATTGTACCCTTTATTTTTTTCATAATTTTATTTTTTTAAGTAAACTCTACACCCAACATGGGACTTGAACTTATAACCCTGAGATCAAGAGTCACATGCTTTACTGACTGAGCCAGCCAGGCACCCCTATATTGTACACTTTAAATGAGTGAGCTTTATGGTATGTAAATTATACCTCAATAAAACTAAAAAAGTAAACAAATATTAAAATATCATTTATCTTGATTACTGAGTTTTTGATGCTCTCTTAAATTTTGCATCCAAGGCAAGTGCCATACTTCACCCTACCTGGCTCTGGAAATTAGTGACTCCCAAAGGCTTCTTGCATAAACTCATATATTGCCCACAATTGCCTGAAATTTCAACCATTAGAGATCGTCCCTTTAGCCTAAGTTCCTCACTCCTATTAGAATGCTAATTCCTCCATAGGAAGAGGAAAATATCCCAGTAAGTATTGTCCATCTTGACATCTTGTAAGTAAAGTTACTGGTTATTTTCCCCTGAGTATTTTTTAACAGGAATGTGTCAAGCAGTAGGGCTTTGAAACAGAAGGAGCACCAGTGATGAGAAAAGTCTGGGAAAAAAATATTAAGGGCCATAAAAGCAAACTGTGCCTTTTTAATATGAACTTCTTATGACTGATTTAATATTTATTGAACACCTATCTACTTTGTGTCAGGCTCTGGGCTAAGTGCAGGGGTATAGCAGTGAAAAGGACAGACATGTTCCATGTCTTTAATGACTTCACAATCTGGTAGGTAAGATAGACCAGTAAAGACCTCACGTTGTATAGTGCAAAATACTGTGATAAACGCATGAGATAGTGCACAGAGGAGGGAAGGTTTTGGGGTTTGCAAGCACGTTCTCACCCATGATCTCATTGGATGTTCACAATACTTACTTGAGTTTCGTAAAGCAGAGATTGGTATTCTCATTTTACATATGAGAAAACTGAGGTTATGCTAAATGGTAGTCAGGTCTAGAATCCAGGTTTCATAATCTTTTCACTACATCTGCAACCTCTATACACAGGGACTTGCCTATTCTCCTAGGCCCACAGTGCTGGAGCTATAAGAGGTATGCTTGGATGAGTTTCGTTTTCTGTCTTCCCTCACACCCCTCAAAATCTGCTCTCCTGGATATTCCCAAAAACACAGTCAACACCTGAAAAGGATAAAGGAGGCAGGAGTCAGTAACTACTTTGTTAAACATGCTTTGTTAAATGATGTATACACATTGTGCTGGGATATACTAGAGTTCCTTTTCATGAGTTCTTTGCCAGCCTTTTGCTTTTTGCCAAGTAGAATAATAATGGCATTATTGACCACCTCTAAACAAAACCTTCAGTCTATTCGAATGTGAACTGGAACTCACTGCCTGTTGTACTCTAATTTAAGGAAAATACAAAACACATGTTTCTGATTTATTTGCATTTATCTCATAAAAACGTTTAGAAAAAGCTATGTGCTGCCCAATGCCTCTTGTGGCTTCTTTAGTAAGCTTTTTAAGTTACCTTTTACTGTTCTTAAAACTAGATCCTTCTGTGTCAAGGATGGCTATTTGTTTTTGATATGCCAGAGTGTTGGACTTTGGCGCAAATAGGCTGTGCATTTTGAATTAGGTTTGAAAGCTTCGACCATAGAGTGAAAAGCAAAATTCTAAATTTAGTCATAATACCCTCACTCAGATCTCAGGCTTTCCCAGTCAGATCACTTTCACAATTTAAACTTAGATTCTAGGCATACCCTAAAGACTGAGGTCTTAAAAGTCATCTCCAGGGGGCACCTGGGTGGCTCAGTCATTAAGCGTCTGCCTTCAGCTCGGGTCATGATCCCAGGGTCCTGGGATCGAGCCCCACATCGGGCTCCCTGCTCTGCAGGAAGCCTGCTTCTCCCTCTCCCACTCCCCCTGCTTGTGTTCCCTCTCTCGCTGTGTCTCTCTCTGTCAAAAAAAAAAAAAAGTCATCTCCAGGTTTACTCTCCTCATTTCTATACTCTTCCACTTAAACAAACAAACAAACAAGAATTCTCTTCCTTGGTAACCACACAGAAAGGTCAGGCCTCTATTGAGGTAGATAGAATTTGATCTAGATAAAAAGAACATCCTAGCCTAGAGAATCTCTGGGTGGAATGGATTAAAGATGGTCTTGATATTCCAAGACTGTAAATTCCCGGACGCTAAAATAACTAAAGCTTTAGAGAAGAACAGATTTAGATTTTTCCCCAAGATTTTAAAAATAGATTTTATTTATTTATTTGAGAGAGAGAGAGAGCAGAAGCAGGGGGAGCGGCAGAGGGAGAGGGAGAAGCGGACTCCACGCTGAGCAGGGATCCCGATGCAGGACTTGATCCTCATGACCTGAGCTGAAGGTAGATGCTTAACCAACTGAGCCACCCAGGCACCCCCCCAAGATTTTATTTTTAAGTAATCCCTATACCCAACATGGGACTCAAACTCACAACCCCAAGATCAAGAGTCTCATGCTCTACCAGCTGAGCCAGCCAGGCCCCCTAAAATGATTTAGATTAACTGGTATGTCCAAGGAAGCTAAGAGCCAAAAGAGACTATAAAAAAGTTTCTGAAAAATTAAAAAAAAGAAAAGAAAAGAAAAAGAAAAAAAGTTTCTGAGGCTTTGTAACAGTAATAACCAACACTTATGTTGTATGCTGGGTGTTAGTCTAAGAGCTTTACATATAACTGCTCTTTTATTTGTTTAGAAACCCTATGAGATTGGTACTATTATCCCATTATTTAGATGGAGAACAAGAGGCACTGAGAGATTAAGCAACTTGCCCAAAGTCACACAACTGGCAAGTGACAGAGGTAGGATTGAAACATAGGCAACGGGGCGCCTGGGTAGCCCAGTCGGTTAAGGTTAAGCATCTGCCTTTGGCTCAGGTCTGGGCTGGAACAGAGCCCCGCATCTAGCTCCTTGCTCAGGGGGGAGCCTGCTTCTCCCTCTCCCTCTACCTGCCACTCCCCCGCTTGTGCTCTCTTGCTCTCTCACTCTCTCTCTCTCTCAAATAAACAAATAAAATCTTAAAAAATAAAAGAAAAAGAAACACAGGCAACTAGGATCTAGATCCATGATATACTTCACTATATATGGCCTTGCTAAAAGACTGGTTCCTCCTCTCCCCTTCACCCTCCCAAATAACAGCTCTCAGGTGCCTTGAACAATATATACGTATATGTACATATATATATGTATATACATATCCCTTTGGCTTATGGCTTTATATTCTATTAAAATGAGTATAGTCCATTTTTAGAATGAATGGGTTTTGTTCCAAAAGCTTGATTTTAAGTTCTTGGGAACTCAGAATGCATTTTCCCATAGAAACAACATTATGCATAGTAATTAAGTTCTCAGGCCAGACTGTAGAAATCTATTTAACTTTTGTAGAACTGAACCATAGCAATAATAGGACTGATCTGAGCCTTAGGTCTTAGAAGAAGAAGGTCCTGTTCATGGGATGGAGTATAGGGAGAGGGAAGGAAGAGAGTTACCTTCCCTTTCTTGAGCAGAGAGCCAGTCCATCAACAAAATATTCGAATAGGTAAGTTTGGTTTTTGTAGCCCCTTGCTTTATAGAGCTCCTCTTTCCAGACTCTTGAGTGCCAACCCCCCCAGGCTCATCCTAGGAGATCACCTAGGTACTAGTTTCTATTACTAACATAACAAAATAACACAAACCTAGTGGCTTGAAATAACAGCCATTTATTAGCTCCCAGTTCCCATGGGTTAGAGGTCTGGTATAGCTTAGCTGAATCCTCTGCTCAGGTCTCACAAGGTTAAAATAAAGGTATTGCCTAGGGCCGCAGTTCTCATCTGGGCCTCAGGGTCTTCTTCCAAGCTCAATCAAGTTAACAAAATTCATTGCCTTGCATAGGCAGAACTGAGGTCCCCATTTTCTTGCAAGCTGTCAGTCAGGGGCCACTCTCAGCTCCAAGAAGCTGCTCACATTCCTTTCCATTTATCCTCCTCCATTTTCAAACCAACAACAAAAACTTCTTATGCATCAAATCCCACTAGTACTTCAAATCTCTGACTTCCTGTTCTGCCACTAGTTGGAGAAAACTTTCTACTTTTAACTAATGAATCATTGAACACAGCATCAAGGACTAATTATGTACTATACAGTGGCTAACTGAACATAAAAAAATAGTAATATTCCTTGAATATAGATATTCAAATTCAAAAAATTAAAAGAAAAATGAACTATAAAGTGGCGCCTGGGTGGCTCAGTTGGCTCAGCATCCAACTCTTGATTTAGGCTCAGGTCATGATCCCAGGGTCCCACGAAGCAGAGAGTCTGTTTTCCCCACCCCCTCTGCCCCCCCACCCACTCTTGCACGCACTCTCTCTCTCACAAATAAATAAAATGAAATATAAAAAAAATTTTTTTTAAATAAAGACCTCATTGATTAAATCAGGCTTACCCACAAAATCTCTCTATTTTACCGTCAAGTGATTTAGGACTTTAATTTCATTTGCAAAATCTATTCACAGCAACACTAGATTAGTGTTTGATCAAATAACTGATAAAAGGTGTGTGTACACGAGGAACCCAGGAATCTTAGGAGGCCATCTTAAATTTCTGCCTATCATACCACTAAAGTCTGCTAGGCCTCACAGAGTGACTTACCCTCTCTACCAGGACCCAAACTCCCAGTCCCAAATATCCCAATATTCATGCGTCACGGGGCAAAGTAAGCTAATTATTAGCCTGTAGGCAATGGGTCATTATTTGGCACAGCTATACTAATAAATAAAAGTCTAGTAGCCACTCTAACTCTCCTTGAGGGATTTGTATACATAGAAAGAAGGTGCTTATTAATCTAAACATGATTTCATATAGTTTGTTTTCAGGCAGTATAACAAATTTATGAGAATAATTCAGGCCATTTGATGAAAGATATTTTGGGGCAGAGGTCAAGACCTATTTGGGAACCTGCTCCTACCTTCTTTTTGTCCCCTAAGTTCAGCTTTGTCCCTTCCTCTCACAGATTTTTCTGAAAATTCACTTTATTTGCTTCTCAATGGCTAAACTGCCCGTTGCCTCAGGGGCCTTGGAGAAGAGGGAAGTAAATAAGGAAGGGGAAGAGCAGAGATGACAGTAGATGCCTGTATGAAAGTGTCATTTGTGAATCAAGCATTTGTAAGTTAGAGACTGTACAAAATACGATTTTAGAGGTTTGAGAAAGGCTACTTGCCCTACAAATAACTTTGCATAACAGTTTACAAACGCCCAAGGAGAAGTCATAAGACTTCTCTTATCACCGTTAGAAAGCAAAGCTTGAATTCCTCCAGGACACGTCATTCCCTGAAGAGGACTTGATTTCACACAAAGGCAGAGGACCTCTCTGTCTCTCTCTCTCGCTCCCTCACATTCAACTCAGATTTTCAGTTGTTTTTCACTTATCCTGAATTTTCAAGTGGATAGTGGGACCTCTTTCTGTCTCACATACCTAACATATGGCCACAAGCAAAATCAGGAATTCAGTTAATAAACTGCCAACTCCTCCTTCATATCTCTGGTCCTTTCATTTACACTGCTAAGCACTCTGGAGGTATTAAGATACAGGATCCCGGGGCGCCTGGGTGGCTCAGTCGTTAAGCGTCTGCCTTTGGCTCAGGTCCTGATCCCAGGGTCCTGGGATCGAGCCCCGCGTGGGGCTCCCTGCTCAGCGGGAGACCTGCTTCTCCCTCTTCCACCCCCTCTGCTTGTGTTCCCTCTCTCGCTGTGTCTCTCTCTGTCAAATAAATAAATAAATAAATCTAAAAAAAAAAAAAAGATACAGGATCCCATTCTCATCTTGATGTAGCTTAGAATCCGGTAGAGGAGCTGGAACACGTGACAATACACTCGAGGCTGTAAATACCAAACAGCTGCCATTGCTTCTTGACTAAAGTCCAAGCTCTTCAGGTAGATCAAACCATTCCTGTGTGCCTATGTCTGGCCCAGCCTCATTTCTCACTACCCTCCCTCTACTTCACCTAAAACCCATCATACTCATTCTGTGTATCTTTATTTATTTATTTTTAAAAAGATTTTATTTATTTATTCGACAGAGAGAGACAGCGAGAGAGGGAACATAAGCAGGGGGAGTGGGAGAGGGAGAAGCAGGCTTCCTGCCAAGCAGAGAGCCTGATGTGGGGCTCGATCCTAGGACCCTGGGACCATGACCTGAGCCGAAGGCAGCCGATTAATGACTGAGCCACCCAGGCGCCCCTATCTTTATTTTTGTCTGGGCTGCCCTTGCCCACTTCCCTTATTAACCACCCTAAATTTTACCCATCTTTTTAAGACTTTCTTGAAAACTTTTGTGACCACAGCAATCTTTCCCTTCTCTGAACTATAATATTAACTATCAGTACCCCTTCATTTTGTCCTTGGAATACAATTGCTTTGTGTGAAGCCTGTTTTTTATTCACTTTAGTCTTTCCTTCCTCTAGATCAGCAAGGGCTTAAGAGTCTAAATTTTTAAATCTTATTTGCCATAATATTGCCTGGCTCAGTGCTCAGTTAAGACTTGGTTAATCCATTGATCAGAGTCAGGAGAGAGGAGTGAAAGTGGTGGTAAATTACTTTGTAAAGGACACTGAGGCCTCTTAGAGAATGTATCCACTGCTTATGAAGTACCCCATCCAGGTAGCTATTTCATTTTATTTTTTAAGATTTCTTTACTTATTTTTAGAGAAAGAGAGAGTGAGCAAGCATGTGCAGGGCGGGGGGAGTGCAGAGGGAGAGGGAGAGAGAGAATCTCAAGCAGATTCCCCACTGAGCATGGAGCCTGATGCAGGGCTCAGTCTCACGACCCTGAGATAATGACCTGAACCAAAATCAAGAGTGGGTCACTTAACCAACTGAGCCACCCGGGCACCCCTAGGTAGCTATCATAAAATAACCACAACAGGGTCAAATTTTTCTCTCAGAAGAATAAGCCTATCTCTATAGTAAATTTGGCCAGGTTGTCCTGAGTAAGCTATACCACCAACTTGATGCCATATCTTCTCTTAATCCCTCACTTCCATTCCCGGGAAAGACAAAGCCTAGATCTAAAAAAAGTTCATTTCTAGAAAGACAACAATTTTAATAGAAACTTAAAACTTGTCCTGTTATCATAGTAACTTGCACAAATGGGCCCAACCTGATGTTTGGAATGAAAAAGAGTAGACAGGGTCCCAGGGCCTTTCCCTTATTTATATCCCTCTATTTCTCTTGCCTTTAGGCACCTCTGACAAAACTTTAAGTTAATTGAGTACAGAGTCCCTATCTTACTTACAGCTTTAATTTCCAGAGTAGGGCCTAGCACAGTGCCCTGCAAATGTATTTTCACACTTAGCAAAGGCTTATTAAAATGAAAGGTTAAACATGGACACTTAGAAGTTACAGATAAATGATATCCAGTAAATGGGAGCAGGACAGAGTGGATATACTGGCTAATCAATTAACCACAAATAATTATTGAGTGCCTCTGTGATTGATACTTCAAGGAATACAGAGATAAATAATACATGCCCCTGCCTTCCAAAAATTCATAGACTCATTGTGAAGACAAGACATACTCACAAATGAAACACTTCCAGAAAAACATTGCTTAGTATAGAAGAAAGGATAAGACTTGAAGTCAGGAGTAGAGCTGGGGGCCTATTGGCTATTTACGTATTCATGACCTTGGACAAATAACCTCTCTGAACATGTTTCCTCTTCCTTGCTCCATCTAACTTACAGGGTTATATAGCAGTTCAGATAAGTGAGAGTATTTACACATGTGAAAAAAGGTAAAATGCCATACTAAAGCACCACGTAGTTAGAATATCAAATTGCTATTGTGCTAAGTAGTGTGGCTCAGATTGTAGGTATGCCCTTTGACTGTACCATCACCACAACAAGAAACCCAGGCAGGAATTTCAACAAGAAAGAGGTCAGTTGCCTCCCCCCACCACCTTATTTACCACTTCTTAAAAACTATTTTCTGAGGTATGACTGACACACAAAAAGCCGTATATATTTAATGTATGCAACATAATAAGCTTGGAGATAAGTATACACCCATGAAGCCATCACCACAGTCTATGCCATAAACATATCCATCACCTCTAAAACTTTCCTCCCATCCCCTTATTTATTATTTTTTATGATAAGCTAATATAAGATCTACCCTCTTAGCAAATACAATACAGTTTTGTTAACTATTGTATTGTGCACTACGCTGCATAGTAAATCTCTAGGATTTATTCACCTTGCATAACTAAGACTTTGTGCCCATTTCCCCCTCCCTTCAACCCCTGGTAACTACCATTCTACTCTCTGCTTCTATTGACTATTTTAGATTCCTCATATAAGTGGTATCATGTAATGTTTGTCCTTCTGTGTCTGGCTTCTTTTACTTAGTATAATGTCTTCTAGGTTCATGAGAATGGAGAGTTCTTAAGAAACGAATAACTCCTTGTCTCCTCCATTCTCTTTTCTGGCAGCCTCTCTCCACACACACAATTTATATCCAGATGAAATAAATTTTTAATGAAGGTTAAAGGTAGACTTGAAAAGTTGTGACAGGTAGTCACAAAAAGATATACCTTGAGGTATATGGATGGGAATTCCTAATGCCTTCTCCCTACCATTTCCTATTGGAGATAAAGAGATACTGAATCTGACCTAGGCCCTGCCTTTAAATAACTCTAGTTGGCCAAATACTTTCTGGGGTCCAAAGAAGTAATATAAATGAATTAAGATACCAGAGAGAAGACAGTAGGGAGTTGTAGAGACTATGAACTAGAGAATGTATGCTCCATATGATGACATTTTTATTTAAAACTTGGGGCAACAGTAAACCTGAACACTAAACCTCAAAAGACCTGTCCACTTACCCAAAAGGTCACCCTAGAAAGGTACTTGGTTGCTCTCTTGTCTCTTTCTTGACCAACTGGCACACACACAGCCTAATCACTTTCCAACACTGCAAATTTTTAACTTAAAGAAAGTGGAGTCCAACAGTGGCAATGAGGATCATACTGGATCGGAAAACTGGAAACCTGAATTTTTAGCCTCAGCTCTGCCCCTGACTTTCCACATGCCTATTCCCAAGTACCTCATGCTTATTTCCAGGTACCCCAGCCTGAATATTCTGCCCAGCAAGTGAGCGTATGTCTTTGAGCCTCAGTTTCCTTAACTATAAAAACAAAGGATTTAGGGCGCCTGGGTGGCTCAGTTGGTTAAGCGACTGCCTTCGGCTCAGGTCATGATCCTGGAGTCCCGGGATCGAGTCCCGCATCGGGCTCCCTGCTCAGCGGGGGGTCTGCTTCTCCCTCTGCCCTCTTCCCTCTCGTGCTCTCTGTCTCTCATTCTCGCTCTCTCAAATAAATAAATAAATAAATAATCTTTAAAAAAAAAAAACAAAGGATTTAGATTTGGATCCCTAATTGCCTTTTAACTGAGACATTCTATATTTAAACTTGGGGTGAGGAAGGTAGAGCACTGATAGTTTGTTTTTTGTTACCTGTGCCAGCATTGCCTCCTTTCCCTGGTCTTGGGAATAGCCCAACTTAACTTTGAATTGGCTCAGACTTAGAGGAGTCAGCTGTCACTGAATAAAAATATTTTTTCCTTGCAACTTTCCCATCAGTCAGAGAAGAGGGCTACTCTTGCAAAAGACCAATCAATACCTCCTTGACCACCTGCTGCTGCAAGCAGGGGAGAAGGATTGGATGTAGAAGGTGAAAATGAAGAAGTGACACTTGAGGAAAGAAATGGCAGTGGCAGTACGGAAGATCTCTAAGAGATCTTTGGCTTTGGACCCCTTTGCTCTGCAGTCATGTGGCCCATATCCACCTCAGTCATTTCTTAAGTTTTCTGCCAACTTTCACCTAGTGCCTATTGCAGAGTATCCCATCCTGTTTACCCCACCCAAAAGAAGCATGAAGATTGTTGTGCCACGGGGAAGCCAGGTAGGGATTGCCCTGAGAATATGTGTGTTTTGGGTAGGGAGACAAAAGGCAATGGAATCTAGGGGTCACCTCTCCTCACCACACAATGAACAATTAAAAGGCCTGGCTGATGGGGAGACTCTCCGGGGGGAAGGCAAGGGAACTTTACTGAGAAGGATGGCACCAATCAGGTTGAAGTGGGTGGTGAGTTCCCAGAGCCCATGGGTAGTTTATTTGCGCAGGAAACTCACAGGTCGGGGGTTGGGGCTGAAAGGGGGAATGTAAGTAGTTGAGCCTGGTCCAGGGGGCAATAGCTCAGAGAGATGGAATAGCATTGCCTCCCCTCCAAACTCTACAGGTAGTTCAGCTGCCTGGGGCAAACAAAGCTCTAACTCAGTAATGCTCTCCAACTCCAAGCATCTGTTCTCCATGGAGGGGAGATGTATAACTTTCCCTACAGATTCTGTTCTATCCTGGGGCTTGGTTAAGAACTTTTTAGGAAAATCACCATTCTCCAAGATTTACCTGTCTTAGGATGGAACAAAGGTCTATTCAGCATCAAACAAGGCAATCCTTCAACCCAAGAAACTGACCTTTCTCCAAGGGCTCCTAAAAGGGAAGTCAAAAGGAGAGTAGGGTAGCATAAAGTGCTGTCTTTACCTTGTTGTACAGCTCTGGGGCTCAACTTTCTCACTGATCCTTTTATTGGAGAATATGAGGCCAAAACTGATCAGTGTAGCTCCTGAGGCTTTTCTCACCACTACCCTCCTCAAAAAACAGGGAACAGATGCCTCGTGGAGAAGTTTTTATAAACTTCCTTTAGTTCCTCTTCTATCCTCTTCCCCTCCCCATCTAGAAATTCCTCTACTTTATTCCCCTTCTTTCTCTCTAACCTTTGTGCCTGTACTTCACATGAAGCCAAAACATCAAAAGAGGTGAGGCATTCAAGTCCATACCTTCTAATGGAAGGGCAGTCTCCCCAGATCTCCATGGGTCTCCCTCCCTAGAAAATCCATCCAATGATGTGAAGTCAGAGGAGAAAATCCCCTGAGGGAGTAAGAATGAGGTAAGGCAAAAGTATATTTTTTTTAGTCAGAAACGGCTATCTAGGAAAGACAGAACACACACACACACACACACACATTTCCCCTCTCTGTATGTGTCTTTATCTGCTGTGTGTGAATATGTGTCTAATGTTTATATATATGTGTATTAAAAGTATAGTGTATGTGGTTATGGGGAAAGAATCTTAAATTAAGTTGTACATAGCATCGCTTTCTTGGCACTCTATGAGTTATGTCAATCATTTTTCTAGGAAGTGATTAAATGGCTCCAAGAGTTATTTTTCTCAGGTTTTCTAGGTTGATACCATAGCAAGCTGCCAGAAGCTGGTAGAAGAAGCATTACCAAGAGACAAGAGAGGTACTGTACTCGAATCCCCAAGGGCAGTGAGGGGTAGACTCACTGCAGCCAGGCTCAGCCAACCCTCTCCCTTATGAAGCTTTCCTCCCTTGGACCTTGACTCTGGGCTGATTACTGCACCAAGATCCACTGAATTTTCTGTGACAGATCAATGGGGATCCCAATTATCTGGATACCATTTTGAGAAGTATCAGCCTAGACCTTACATCTCCAAGGGATAGCCAGGTGTCCACCCCTAAGACTAGACCAAAAGCAGGGTGCTGGTGGCACTGGGTGGGAAAGGAGAAGTGAGCTTCAGGAAAATTAGAAAGCAGGTGAAGCTAAATCCTTGCATCTCTCCTTTCCTGAGACATGCATCTCTCTCAGGCACCTTGTCTACCCCCACCCCAATTTATTTACTTGACATCTAAAACCTAACCCATTTCCTGGCTATTAATGAATGGAATGTGGACCATTTTTCCACTTAGACAGCTATTTCATATCTGAAAACTCTTAGAGATTATGTGTCCAGTTCCCCCAATTCTTATCTAAGAAACAATTCTATAATATGGACATGATTTGTCCAAAGTTACACAGCAAGTTGTAGAACTGCAAATGTCTCCTGATTCCTTGATCTTTGTTTTCTATGACAACAACAGTGAATCTTGACCTCTGTTCTGGTGGTTAGGTGTGCCTTATATTTCCAGTGGCTTTCCATGGGTGGGAGAACAGATATATCTCCAGGTTCAGGATACCCCATTTATGTCTTTCAATGTAAGAGCTTGTTTTTACCTGTCTCCTCATTTTCTTACCTGTATGTATGTCACACTGGCTCCAGCAAAACTCATTTGCCTGTCAAGGCCCCAAGTGCCCAGTATGAGGAAGGAGGGAGGATTTACAGTCACAACCTGGGAGGGTGACTGCCCTATATAACTCTTCCTATGGCTTGATTCCCAAGGGTTTTAATAGACATGTCCTTGGAAGAACAACTGGTTCTGAAACTACAATAAATATGATAGTGAGTTGAAAGCCACCTATGGAGGTCCAGATACCTCAATATTAAGGCTGAGAACTGAGCAAGAAGGCCAGAGATTTTAGATGGGGAGCAAGAGATATTTCCTGTTTAAAACCTCCTTGACATTGCTTATCCCTTATGCCTGCCCCACAAAGTATAAAAATAGTGCACTTCACTTTACAAAAGACAAAATAAGCTCCAAGAGTTTCAGTATATTATTCACAGGCACACAATGAAATTACAATTCCTATTGAATCCCAATTCACTTCACACTTCTCTCCAGACTTACCTTCTAATTTACTCATTAAAGGCTTTACCCATTGCTCATTAACCAAAAAAGTCGAGATGCATGTCTGAGTGTTCAACTATCCTTGATTCCTGTTTCTCCAGCTATTTCTTCATTTAGCTTGAGTGGGTAGGTCATACTTTTCACCAAAAATACTAGATTGTTCCTTAGTGTTTGATGCCGCAACCCTGATTTTAGCAAATAATGCCACTTCTTTTTTTTTTTTAAGATTTTATTTATTTAATTGAGAGAAAGATCGAGAGAGTGAGCATGAGCAGGGCGAGGGAGAAGCAGGGTCCCCACTGAGAACTGAGGGGCTCAATCCCAGAACCCTGGGATCGCAACCTGAGCCGAAGGGAGACACTTAACCAACTGAGCCATCCAGGTGCCCTGCAAATAACGTCACTTCTAAATGAAATCTGGAGAAGGAATGGGGAGGAGAGAAAACAGAAGAAAAGGAGAATGGGTTTGGAATATGTCTTTCTTCTCAGATTGATCTTTTTCTGATGAAGAGAAAAATTGCTATTCAAGTCAGCTCCCACATAGGGCTAGAGATTTGGGATTTTGAAATGGGGGAAAGTAAGGGATGAGAAAAGATAAGAAAGAAAAGAGGAGTGAGTGAAGATAAGGAGTGAGTGGGGATACAGGTGTGGGAAGTTAGTAGGGTAAAATGATAGGAGCAAGTGCTGAAGTAAATGTCCAAGAGTAGGAGGGAAGGTGTGGAGGAAGGAGGGAGAAGTGTTGAGGAAGGAGCTCTAAAGTTTTAATCCAAGAGCAAGTGCTGTACATTTGAGCCACTGTAGCTCAGAAGTACGTGTGTTCATGTGTGTGTGTGAGAGAGAGAGAGAGACAGACAGACAGACCAGACAGACCAGCCAGAGACAGAGATAGAGAGAGTTTAAAGGCTGGCATCCCAGAATTCAGAGGTGCTCACTGGCACACTCAGGAATGAATCTTTATTCAGAGATTTTCTCAAGAAGTAAAACAAGAGAAAATGAGTTAGATGAGTCTGCAAGGTTTTTTTTTTTTTAAGATTTATTTATTTGAGAGAAAGAGTGTGTGCGAGTGGGGGGAGGGGCAGAGGGAGAGGGAGAGAGAGAGGGAATCTCAAGCAGATTCCTCACTGAGTGCAGTGTCTGATGCAGGGCCCAAACCCATGACCCTGAGATCATGACCCTAGCCAAAACCAAGAGTCAAATGCCCAACTGACTGAGCCATCCAGGTGCCCTGAGTCTGCAGTTTTTGATTAGAGATTTCCACTTTGGATTTGTCTCAAAAACTTCCAAAATGATATAAACCTGATCAGAGAATTAGTGGTGGAAAATATTCCATTTGTAAATGTAGCCATAACTTTCTAGAGAGGAAGTTGTTTAGTGTTTGTTCAGACCAGCAACTACCTCCATTCCCCTCAGCCAAGGAATTTAGAGACGGAGAGTAGGCAAGAACATGCAATATGGACCTGTCAGGTATTTTTCTTCCTTAATGCAGTAAGGATAACTTGGCTTTGTCTTAGATTTTCTTCTCCGTACATTCCTACCCAGGATACCCCTACCTTCAGCTCTACAATTCCAACTCAGACATCTGGACAACATTGCCTAAAAGAACTTCAGGCCAGAATCATGCTGCTCCAGGGGCATCTCTCTGGAGCCCAACCATATTTCATTTTACTTCTCTCCTTCACGTTCTTTTATATATGCAGGAGAACAGTAATGTTGTCATCTTCCCTGAGCAAATCAATTGTTCCCTCTCCTGGGCTGATGGGTTTGTCTGTGTCTACCCTGTCACTGACTATGAGAACTATGACCTCATGTGCCCCCTGTTTCAGAACAGTCACTTGATCAATCTGAGCCCCAACATCCCTACATTGACTGGTAGCCAACAGGAGTGACATGCTGTGGAATCCCAGAAGGGATTATGTAGCTTCCCAGTGACCTGGATAGTATTTACTCCAAGCTCTCTGGCAGAGAGTATGTTTGATACTTCCCAGAAGCTATGTCAGGAAGTTCACCACAGGCATATTTAGCCTGGCTGACGGGGCCAACAACAACACTTGGGTCAGTGGGAGGTGGCAGCACTAACAGTTTGTGAAGAGCAGCAATGGGGGCAATGGGGAAAAACACAGGAGGAGGCTCCTTTCTCACACCAAGTCCACCAACATACACACAGGCCCTGACCTCTAAGAGCAGGGCATTTATTATCCATACCTGAAAAGTCAGAAATGGTGAGCTGAGAATTAGAGCATTTTTCTTTCTCTTCCTCTGTTACTAAACTTTCTAAGTTTATGGTTTTCTGTTCTTATTGGTTATTTCTTATGGAAGCAGAAACCCTCTGAGAGGATCCATCCCTTCATACCTCCTGATGCCTTTCCATCAGACTACATCTTCCTTTGGCTTGGAAAGGGTAGAATTGGGTCCCCTGAAATTGTCGCTATTGCTCAGTACTTTAGGGAACCCCCCACTTGTGGCTGCTCTTTAGGTCTTCTTTTCTCTTTTCCAAATTATTCATTTATTTCTTAAGTCAAAGGTATGACCTTACTTCTGAGATTTCATTTGATTTCATCTCTTCCTTTCCTCAAGATGATCCCAAGGGTCTCCTTTCCAAAACTGGTAAACAACTCAGCATCATGGTCTAGTGGTTCTGAAGTCATATTTTCCCCCATTCCCCCCAAAGCCCTGTTGTGTTTTCTTGCTTCTGTTTCTTAGCTGTTTTTCTCCTGCCTATCACTCCTCCCAGTTTAAGTTCTCTGGGATATGCATGATAAAATGAAGAGGGAATCTAGATGCAAGGCAGAATATTGCTATCATTCTTTAGCCTGGTAACAGCTAAATTTCCGTAAGCGTGTGTATATGTGTGCATTTATGAAGGGTAGTATTTGGCTCTTAAATTTTGATATTTTCTCAAATAAGTGGATGCAAGAAGAGGAACCATTAAATGGCAAATATATCTTGTTTTTCAACAAAATACATTATAGCTTTACCACTATCTTAGTGAGTCTGTCAGTTTGACTGAAATGCTATTTTTATGGAAACTCATACAATTTTCATTACTGATAAGAAATAAGAAGGGAAAGATGCTGAATAGGGTCCATCTGTTTATATTTTTCAAGGTTTGAATAGACTTTATTGTCGCAAGGAGGATCCTACCAAGCAGGGCCTTATAAACCAATATATGTAGTTCCAGGATGTCACCATGGAGAAATCAAGAGGTCATGATCGCAGAAGAGGTCACTATAATTGAAGGACATGATCCAGGGAAGGCCGGCCAAGAATGCAGCAGACATGATCAGGACAGGCCAGAAGTGGTCAGGTTACAGGGTGAGGGACAGGACAGCACCCTTCACTCCCACTTCTTGTACCTCTCCAGATGTGACAGGACCCAGCCCGATGGCAGGAGGAAACAGAGGAAGCAAGAAGTGAGCCCAATGGCAACATCCATGGTCCTGAGCTGCTCCCGTGGTGGCTAGGAATGGATCTAGGCACACAGCACCAGGAGCCTCCAGGCTAGGCCTGTCAGGCCCCTCAGCAGCAGCGGTGTCAGTACAGACATGACCACACAGAATAACTGCAGATACTGGCCACAGGAGCCCAAGATTGGGAACCATTTCTTTATTAAAGAGTTCCCACTTTGTGCCAGCCACTGGAACTGGAGCCAATGATCATTCAAATATGAATAAGCCATGGCTCCTGCTTTCAAAGACACAGCACTATAAGCATCCTAGAGATAATGCTATTTAAAATTTTTTTAAAGATTTATTTATTATTTGAGGAGGGGCGGGGCAGAGGGAGGGAGAGAATCCTGAAGAAGACTCCCTGCTGAGCACAGAGCCCAAGGCAGAGCTTGATACCAGGACCCTGAGATCATGAACTGAACCAAAATCAAGAGTTGGCTGCTCAACTGACTGAGCCACCCAAATGTCCCAACCAGAAATAATTTTTAAAATGCTAGAAGAGTCAAGAGAAGGAAACAATTACTCATGATGTGATCGTCAGAGAATGCTACAAGGAGAAGTAAGACTTGAATTGGACTTTATATTCAAGTGAGCACATTTCATGTAAAAGCATTGAAATAGAAAGATGCAAGGTTTGGCTGAAGTAGAAAGCACATATATGTGAAA
Organism: Neomonachus schauinslandi; assembly: GCF_002201575.2. Classification (NCBI taxonomy): domain Eukaryota; kingdom Metazoa; phylum Chordata; class Mammalia; order Carnivora; family Phocidae; genus Neomonachus; species Neomonachus schauinslandi. The sequence continues at coordinate 67,817,066 of NC_058419.1, forward strand.
AGTGGGATATAAGTGAAAAAGGTGGAAAGAGCATAAGCTGGAAACTCAGAGCCCCAAGGCCTGTCTTATTCATGGTGCTGGTCCTTAATTGGACAAGCTCTAAAGCTCCTAGGGTCATTACCATAAAACTTTGTCCAGCTCAGATAAGTGACAGAAACTGTAGTCTTTGGCATGAGCTCAGTGAGTGGAATATATAAGGGTAAGCAGAGGGTAAGGAAGAAGAGTATTTGCATAGAAGAGGGCATCTGATCTGGGGCTAGTTAATAAATGCATTGGAGCCTAGGGTCCTGAAAGCTAGAATGAAGGCAGGGGGTTAGAAGCAAAAGAAACATGAACTTTCTCAGTACCACACAGAAATGCAAGCAGCAAAGAAGACAGTGTAAGGGGAAATAGGAAAACCACTGTTCTGGCTTTGCTAGAATTTGCTGCAGGACCCTGGGAAGGCCACTGCTTCCGTCTTGGCTTTGGTTTCCCCATCTGTGAAACGGAAAAGTTTATTCAGTAATCATTAAAATACCTTCCAGTTTTGACATTGTATGTTGGGTAGTTGGAGACCACCTGTCTACAATGGGAGTATAGGAGTGGTACAGAGCAGCCCAGATAGCCCTGGTGCCTGCCTTAAATCCATTTTGTAGAGGACAAAGCCTTCCATCCATTATCGTATAAAGATAATGTCAGAAAAATCTTTCCTGAAACTCCGAAGAGAGGGATAAGTCCAGAACATTGCTGCTTGTGTGGCTCAGTGGGCAGGGAGCACCACAGGGAGGCCCAGAAATGAAAGTGTCTGTGCATGTAAATCAAACATCAAGTTAACAGTCTACCTTGGTCCCTTCTGTGATCCAATCAATCCCTCTACTGGTTATAGCAAGTCAATGAAGGGTTATCTGACTCCAACATGATTCCCAGAGCCAGGTGGTTGTGGCATACAACATCCTGTATCACAGGGTCAGCCCAAATATGGGAAGAATAGGCAGCCACATATACACACCTATATCTGGAATTCCACCTCAATCAGGTTTTGCCAAAATGCAAATATTTTGGGGGCGCCTGCCTGGCTCAGTCAGTAGAGTATGCAACTCTTGATCTCAGGGTCATGAATTCAAGCCCCATGTTGGGTTAGAGCTTAATTTTAAAAAAAAGTTACAAAATGCAAATATTTTATCTGAGAGTGCTAGGCAAACTTATTAACTCATGATTAGTCATCAAAATCTTAGCTCTATTCAAATTCTCTGATTTGGCTTGAGGAAATGGTGCAGAACGGGTGGGTACAATTTAATAGAGGAGTTGGGCTGAAGAAATGTCTGAAAGGCTCTGGAACGTGGGACATTGGCTGGGTTGGACGGTATGCCAGAGTGCAAAATGGCATGAGGGAGGGGAGGGACTCCCCCCGTAAAAAAGGGAAGCATTTATTTTTTTTTTTTGCATAACATTATAGTTAATTTTGTAGACTGTCTTTCCAGCTGAGCTGTGAGTAACTTGAGGTTCTAATATGTTCATGGTTATTTCCACCAAGTGTCTAATCTGTTATCTCCAATTGCTGCTACTGAATTAGGAGATAAGCTTCTAAGATTCAGTCATGAATGCCTTTCATGGACAAAGGAGCTTGTACTTTATCTTGTAAGCAGGCTTAGAAATGGCTTCTTCCCTTTCTAGGGGTGCTTATTACTGTCTCCTCTCTGTCGGATTTTAACTTCCTGAGACCTCTTCATTAATCTATGATCTGAATAGAGATATTAAGAGTAGGACTAGAAAGGAGAGGATGACCACAAGAACAGTTAACAGCTTCCTACCTTGTCTACTTCCAATCAGTCCATCTTTTAAAAATATATAGTATATATTTATTTACTTATTTTTAAATTTCCACTGTAGGGTGTTATACGCAACTGTTGAATTATTGAACATTACATCTGAAACTAATGATGTACCATATGCTGGCTAATTGAATTTAAATAAAAAATTCCAGATAATTAATATATGGTGTTATAATAGTTTCAAGTGAACAATATAGTGATTTAACAGTTCCATACATTATTCAGTGCTCATCAATGATAACTATACTGTTAATCCCCTTCACCTATTTCACCCCCCCCCCACTTCTCCTCTGGCAACCACTAGTTTGATCTCTGTATTTAAGAGTCTGTTTTTTTGTTTGTCTTTTTTTCTTTGTTCATTTGTTTTGTTTCTTAAATTCCACATATGAGTGAAATCATATGGCATTTGTCTTTCTCTGACTTATTTCATTTAGCATTATAACCTCTAGATCCATCCATGTTGTTGCAAATGGCAAGATTTCATTTTTTCATGGCTAAGTAATATTCCTGTGTGTGTGTGTGTGTGTGTGTGTGTGTTTATCACACCTTCTTTTCCCATTCTTCTATCAATGGACCCTTGAGTTGCTTCCATAAATTGGCTATTGTAAATAATGCTGCAATAAACATAGGGGTGCATGTATCTTTTCAAATTAGTGTTTTTGTTTTCTTTGGGTAAATACCCAGTAGTGGAATTACTGGGTCATATAGTAATTCTAATTTTAATTTTTTGAGAAACCTCTATGCTGTTTTCCACAGTGGCTGCACCAGTTTGCATTCCCACCAACAGTGCATGAGGGTTCCTTTTTCTCCACATCCTTCCAGCAGTTGTTGTTTCTTGTATTTTTGATTTTACCTGTTCTGACAGGTGTGAGGTCATATTGCATTGTGGTTTTGATTTGCGTGTCCCTGGTGGTTAGTGATGCTGAGCATCTTTTCATGTGTCTATTGGCCATCTGTATGTCTTCTTTGCAGAAATGTGTGTTCATGTCTTCTTCCCATTTTTAGTTGGATTATTTGTTTTTTTGGTTTTGAGTTGTATAAGTTCTTTATATATTTTGGGTATTGACCCATTATTGGATATAATCAGTCCATCTTGCCAGAAATGTCAGATTATTCACCCCAAGCACTGAAATCTGTTGATAAAAAAAACCCACTTCTATACTTTTCCAATGCCTTCAGAATAAAGTTCATCACCAATTTCCAATAAAAGTTTTCAGGAAATGGGGAATAGAGGGGAACTTTCTCAACTTGATAAAAAAACATCTACAAAAACACCTATAGATGACATTATACTTAATGGTATAATGGTAATGGTTCCTAAGAATGGGAGAAAGGAAACAATGTTTACTCTTATCATTCTTATTTGATATATTACTGGAAGTTCAAACCACTGCAGTAGGGCCAGAAAAAGAAATAAAAGTCTTTCTAATTGGAAAGAAAGAAATAAAACTGTCTCTTTTGCCAGAGGACATGATTATCTATGTGAAAATCCCGAGGAATCTACAAAAAAATCTCATAGAATTAATGGGTTCAACAATGCATCAGACTACAGAATCAAATACAAATATCAACTGAATTTCCATATACTGACAATAAGTATGTAGAAATTAAGTTTAAAACACTATAGCATTTATAAGCACTAGAAGAAAATAAATAATGTTTAGGTATAAACTTAAACATTTACAGGATCTGTATGCTGAATATTACAAAGTATTGATGAAAAAAAGCAAAGAAGACCTAAATAATTGGAAAGACTTACCATGTTCATGAATTGGAAAATTCAACATAGTATGTCAAGTTTCTCTAACTTATCTATGGGTTTAATAACATTCCTATCAACGTCACAGCACATTTTGTAGACATAGAAAGATTATTCTAAAATTTATATGGGAGGACAGAAGCAAACCACATGTTTCACAGAGGACTAGAATATCTAAAACAATCTTGAGAAAAAATAGTCTACAAGTAATTATTCTACCTGATACATGCCTACTATCTATCTAGAGTAATCAGAACAACATGGTATTGGCAAGAGAGACAGCTACATAGATCAGTGGAAGAGAATAGAGAACCCAGAAATAGACACACAAAAATACGTGCAACCGGTTTTTGTTGAAGTTGCAAAAGCAATTCAATAGAGTGAGGATAACTTTAAAAAAAATTTTTTTTTGGAGATTTATTTATTTGAGAGAGAGAGAGCACAAGTGGGAGGGGCAGAGGGAGAGGGAGGGTGATTCTCAAGCAGACTCCACACTGAATCAAGAGTCACTTAACTGACTGAGTCACCCAGGCAGCCTTGGTCTAGGATTTTTATGGTTTCAGGTCTCACATTTAGGTCTTAACCCATTGTGAGTTTATTTCTGTGTATGGTGTAAGAAAGTGGTCCAGTTTCGTTCCTTTGCATGTAACTGTCCAGTTTTTCTAATGCCATTTGTTGAAGATGAAAGCCATTTTTTTTAAGATTTATTTATTTTTTGAGAGAGAGAGAGCGAGAGAGCAAGCGAGTGCATGAGCTGAGGGAGGGTCAGAAGGAGAAGGAGAGAGAGAATCCTCAAGCAGACTCCCCACTGAGCCTGGACCCTGACGCCAGGCTCGATCCCAGGACCCTGAGATCATGACCTGAGCTGAAATCAAGTCAGCCGATTAACCAACTGAGCCACCCAGGCACCCCAATGAAAGCCATTTTTGAAGCAACTTTATGTAACACTTGTTTTCTGTTACACTGAGTTGGCATACAGAGCATACAACACTAAATCTCAAAAGGCCATGGGGTTAAGCTCGGATGATTGTGTCACATGTTACAAATTTTGTAAAAGTATAGGAAAATCAGAAATTAATTTTGGTTTGGGCCTCCAAGGAAGCATTCTTAGACAAGGTAAGATAGAATTATGTTTTATGGGGAGGGTATGTGCTATGGTGAGTGCTGTGAATTATGTAGGACTGTTGAATCACAGACCTGTACCTCTGAAACAAATAATACATTATATGTTAAAAAAAGAAAAAGAAAAAGATGATAGCAGGAGGGGAAGAATGAAGTGGGGGAAATCGGAGGGGGAGATGAACCATGAGACACTATGGACTCTGAGAAACAAACTGTGGGTTCTAGAGGGAAGGGGGGTGAGGGATGGGTTAGCCTGGTGATGGGTATTAAAGAGGGCACGTTCTGCATGGAGCACTGGGTGTTATACGCAAACAATGAATCATGGAACACTACATCAAAAACTAATGATGTAATGTATGACGATTAACATAACATAATAATAATAATAATAATAAAAAGAAATGGAAAAGGAAAAAAAAGAATTATGTTTTAAAAAGGTGGAGTTGGGAGCTCTGAATTTAAGATCTTACTTTGTCTTTTTTTCCTTCCTGACTTTAAGAATCCACAGTAGGGCCTCATGTGGCAGTTTGGTGTGGTTGGCACCCATGGGATAGGATAGGTTTTTAGAGACGATGTGAAGTAGTGCTTCTATCATGGACTCTGGCATTAAGACAGATTAGGTTTAAATGTCAGTACTTTCCATTTCTAGTTTGTGTGATCCTGGGCAGATCACCTCACAACTCTGAGATTGATTTCTGCATCTGTATGTTGAAGACTACTTATAATGCCTTTTGTAAGCATCAAGTGGAATAATATATTTAAAACTTTTGCATGGAATACGTGTTCAATATATGGTGGTAGTTATTATCATTGCAGAGAAAGGAACCCAAAACAAACAACTTGAAATAATTCTGATGCTGCTGGTTTGCCGGACCTACCACTCTTTGAGAACCACTGACCTAGTCTATTAGCCTATTAGATTGGTAGATATATTTAAAAAAATAGCTATGCAAAACCATCAAATATCACAATTTGAATAGAATTAATCTGAGAGGTGATAAGAAAGACTGTATATGATTCTGAGTGGCAAGTATTGCCATTCTTCTTTTACTACTGATTGCCTATGCTACTCAGAATTGGGACCGGGTCAATTTCTGGTGGATTATTTTGTTCAAGGTTATGCTTATCTGTTGAATCCCTTTTTAAGAGGTGAGTTACAGGGGCACCTGGGTGGCTCAGTTGTAAGCGTCTGCCTTCGGCTCAAGTCATGGTCCCGGGGTCCTGGGATCAAGTTCCACATCGTGCTTCCTGCTCGGCGGGAAGCCTGCTTCTCCCTCTCCCACTCCCCCTGCTTGTGTTCCCGCTCTCGCTGTGTCTCTCTCTGTCAAATAAATAAAATCTTAAAAAAAAAAAAAAGGTGAGCTACAGTCTCTTCCTATTTCATCCTTTCTGGAGGAGTAAACTTTGATGTGCCGTCAAATCACCTGGGGCTACATTATGTTTCTATTTTTTTTTTTTTTTGGCTTAAAACATCAACAATTCATTATTTCTCATGATTCTGTGGATTGACTAGGCTCAACTGGGCAGTTCTGATTAATGTGGCATTGTCTGGAGTCACTCATGCAGCTTCTTTCAACCAGGAGCTTGACTATGGCTGGAAAACCCAAGATAGTTTTGGTCACTGGTTTTGTACCTTAGCTGGGGTAGCTGGAATGGCTGGAAGCTGCTGGACTTCTCTCTATCAGGATAGTCAAACTATTCAAATGGTGGATCAGGGCCTCAATATGTCTGTGACCTCCCCCATTTTTGTCAACATTTTCTTTTTTAAATTGTTATAAAATACACATATCATAAAATTTACCATTTGAACCATTTTAAAGTGTACAATTCAGTGACATTTAGTACATTTGAATATTGTGCAACCATGTCCAATATCTAGTTCCAGAACATTTTCATGACCTTAAAGGAAACCTCTTCTATTAAGCAGCTCCCCATTCCCCTCACTCCCTCCAGCTCCTGGCAACCATGAATCTCCTTTCTGACTCTATGGATTTGCATTATCTGGATATTTTGTATAAATAGAATATTGTGATATGTGGCCTTTTTGTGTGTGGCTTCTTTGAATTAGCATAATGTTTTTGGGGTTCATCTACCTTGTACCATATCTCAGTACTTTGTTCTTTTTGTTGTTCAATAATATCCCATTGTATGGCTATACCACATTTTGTTTACCCATTCGTTAGTTGATGGACATTTAGGTTGTTTCCATCTTTTGGCTACTGTGCATAATATTCTTAATTTCCTTTTCAAATTGTTCATTGCTAATGTATAGAAATACAACTGATTTGGTATCCTGTATCATTGCTGAATTAATTTATTAGCACTAATAATATTTTTGATTGCTTTAAGATTGTACATATATATATCATCATGTCATCTATGAATAGAAATAGTTTTGCTTCTACTTTTCCAATTTGGATGTCTTTTATATCTTTTTCTTGCCTAATTGCTTGGGATAGATCTTCTAGGACAATGTTGAAAGCAGTGGTGAAAGTGGGCATTCTTGTCTTGTTCTTGGTTTTAGAGAAAAAAGTTTCAGAATTCTACCATCGAGTGTGATATTAGCTGTGGGTTTTTTTTAATTAAAAAAACAAAAACAAATGCCCTATACATGTTTAGGAAGTTCCCTTCTATTTATAGCTTGTGACTGTTTTTATGATGATAAAATGTTGGATTTTATCAAATGCTTTTTCTATATCAATTAAGATGATCATGATATTCAGGGACACCTAGGTGCCTCGGTTAAGCATCTGCCTTTGGCTCAGGGTCCTGGGATCAAGTCCTGCATTGGGCTTCTTGCTCAGCGAGGAGCCTGCTTCTCCCTCTGCCTGCTGCTCCCCCTGCTTGTGCATGGTCTCTCTCTGACAAATAAATAAATAAAATTTAAAAAAATAAGAAAGGTGATCATGATATTCAGATGTTGAAATACTCTTGCATTCCTGGGTTAAATTCCAATTGGTCATGGTGTATAAACGTTTTAAATGGTGCTGGATTTGATTTGTTAATATTTTACTGAGAATTTCTACATAAAGAATATTGGTCTGTAGCTTTCTTTTTTTTGTGGTGTCTTCATCTGGCTTTGGTGTCATAGAATGAGTTGGGAGGGGTTTTCTACTCTTGTTTTTTGGAAAAGTTTGAGAATGATTGGTGTTAACTTTTCCTCAAACTTCTGGTAGATTTCCCAGGGAAGCCCTCTGGTCCTGGATTTTTCTTTGTTGGGAGGTTTCTCATTACTGATTCAATCTCCTCACTTGTTATAGATTTGTTTAGATTTATTATTTCTTCTTGAGGCAAATTTGGTAGTTTGTGTGTTTCTTGGAATTTGTCCATTTCATCTAGGTTATCTAAATTTTTGGCCTTCAGTTAATCATAAGAATCACTTATTACTATGTGATCATAGTGGTCACTTATTATGTGATAATAGTAACCACTTATTACAACCTTACAAAAATAGAAAAGGTAAGATCCAATATATAGGATCTTGAGCTAGTTCGAAGGTCCTTACAGGGCATGGGACCCAACTTTTCTGTCTGATGATTCTCCTCATAGCATACCCATGAAATCCATAATTGGCTTTCCTACCTTCAGAGATTGTCATCTCACCAGTTTTGGGGGTAGTTTGTTCCATCTTTGGACAGCTCAGAGTATTCAGATATTCTTATTTATATAAAGTTACACACAACAAAGCTCATCATTTTTCTCCCACTGTAGACAGTCCTTATGAATTGTAAAGAGCGCTTCTCCAAGTATACTCATGTCCATAATATGTCCTAGTTTCTTTCTGTTTTTCACTAATGATGGCTTTCAGGGCCCCCACCAGTCTGCTAATTTGACTCTGAATGCTTTATGAAAGTCCTCTTTAAGTGGCACTGCATTGAAGCCAAGGACAAACTCTCACTCAGGGGGACTGTTCAAATTAGAGGGATGTGAGTATTTTTCTTTCACTCTTTCTTCTGCTACTGAACTTGTATGAATAAGATGTTTCCCCCTTCAACTCAGACCTTAGTTGGGGTTACTATAAGACCTTGGCTCCTTTTCTGCCGTCTGGCTCAGTGTTTCTTTGATAATTTCATGCTGCCATCTGCTGGCTACATCAGGTAGTTCTTGCCTTTTTTTTGAACTAGTTAAGCAGGGGAGAGGAAGTACAGGTTAACAAAATGACAAGCCTAGAAGTAGAGTAACTGGTTAGAAAGAGGTCTTGATTCCTTCCCCCCATATAATTCCTGTTGTATTCCATGCATTTGGGGCCCCAAAGTAGAAGATGTGGACATAGCTAGGGTATGGGCACAGAAAAAAGCCAAGTAGTAGTAAAGGCAAAGGGAAGAATGTGAAGTAAAGGACTGAGGTCTGAAGGTGGGGGTGGGGGAGGAATAATTAAAGCCCAAAGGTGATAAATGACAGGAGAGAACAGGGCTTCTCCAAAGCATGCACAATCTTAGGCAAAAATTTGGAGGAGACCTTTCTATGTAAGTAATTCAATTAACATATATTATAAAATTCATGCGCCCATGTGAGGTGTAGTAATTTAGCAATGAAAATTTAGAATAATGGGTAGAAAGAGGTAGTTACAGATTTTTTTTTTTTATTCAACAGTTTGTGTGAAAATTCTTCATAATGACCATGTACCACCTCTTCCTTTTCAGGTCCAGAAACCATTTCTTCAAGTTCTTTACTGTCAAATGCACCATACCTGGCTAACTTTATACTTCCCATTATAAGAAAAGGTAGCAACACTGTTACAGCTTCCAAGGCAATGACTCTTTAGAAACTTTTGTATCAGAAGAATATCGATTTCTTGTTTCTGCAGTTCTTTTAGCCTGTGTGGGTTGTGGATCTTAGTAGTCTAGAGCCTGAAAATGTCCTGTGTCTGATGTGTGAGAGTCGTCCAGAATCAGCATGTCGTCACAATTTTGGTGGTCTAATCTCACCCAATCGCATGAAAGAAATTACTGTGAGAGCCAATGGGAGTAATCTGCTGACTTGGCTGCTGTCCAGGAACCAGAGCCTGGCGGCAGAACTCCAGGACAACCAGTTTATAGCTTGTCTTTTACCTTTTAAGGTGTTTTTGTGAAACAAAACATTTTAATTTCAAAAAGTCAAATTTATCAATCTTTTGTAGTTGATGATCTGAGTCTTGTTTAAGAAAAACTTCTTTAACCCAAGGTCTAAAAAGTATAGAACATTACCACAATTGTAGAAAATTCTATTGGACAGAGCCGTATTAGGCAGGCCTAGTTACCCTAATGATTGGTAACCTATGCTAAAGACACAACAAGCTGAAACACATTAAATTCTATGGGGGGGGGGGTTCAGATTCTTGGTGATACTATTAGTCATGTCCTATAGAAAAGATTGGTTCAGGTGACCTGATAGCGTTGCTGCTGATGGTAGTTGGCTTGCTTTTTAAGTCCTACTGGTGAGTCCAGGCTGAGAGCCCAGGTGTTAAGGGACTAGTACTCATACAATCATTGTTTTTCTCTGATAACTGAGTGATATCAAAGTGGTTGTAAATACTGACTTTTACAGGTATGGTTGTTATTTTTGAAATACACCATGATCATTATGGTGATTTAGAACTCCACACAAATTCCACAATTCTCTCTAGAGAGATCTAATATACAAGGCAATGTTATCAACAGAATTATTTCACTAAAGTGCAACCAAAGCTATGAGTCCATTGACCTCTACTCTGGCATCCTCATGCTGTCACTAGCTTTTAAACCAAACGCAAAAAAAAAAAAAAAAAAAAAAAAAAAAATCAATATCCCTCAATCTCAATTTACCAACCTATACAATAAGACTCCTTTCCCCCTATTTCTTTCACTAGAAACTTGTGAAAACTTAAATTAGGGTGAAATCTTAAAGACATTCAGAATTATAATCCCATTTCCTGCCCCAAATCTGGGAAGCATAGCAGGTCTTGTTTGTAGGCTTTTGCTCTATAATTAATTTTGGGGTGTTCAGGAAGGCTCCCATGGAAAATTATCTTTCAGACTGAAATTCTGTTACTAGATTCCCTTTGTGTTAAGCATTGTCTTCTCAAGGGTACCACTTGTACAACACAATTTCCCTCATTTGGAATGACAAGTCAGATAATTTTTTTTGTGTCTGAACCAAGAGCACTTAGAAGATGGAGTGTATCCTTTAAGGAAAAAAATTTACATACTTTATTATTTTCTGGAGACTGGAGGGCATGCTTACCTGATAGTATTTGGGTTAATAGTTACACTTTCTAGTTCAGTCAGTGGGAGGGCAATGTATCCTCTGACTTTCTAGGAGTCATTTTGTGATACTTAGTTTTCATTGTCTCCCTCTGGTTCTCCATTGTTTCTTTGATAAACAACACAGGACAGTTTATGAGATTAAATGCTTCTCACTGAAATAGCCAGGTTTCTGGGGGGCCACTTTGGCTTTTATATGAGTTTTTGCCTATCAGCTACTGCCATTGAATGAACTTCACTGCTGTGCCCTTATGATTGGTTCAATGTTGGGGGTCATCAGATTCATGGAGGAAACAGGAAATTACTAAAGATTGAGGACTCAACGGTTTAAAATTGCAAACAGAAAAAAAAATTGCAAACAGGTCAGAAACAGTACAGCTTCTTGATTATTTAGGAGCCAAAATGACATTCTGTGAATTACCTTCTGTTCCTTCCTTTCTCTTGCTCACCATTTGACTTGGTGGGAGGGATGGGGTGGCTGGGTGATAGACACTGGGGAGGGTGTGTGCTATGGTAAGCAGTGTGAATTGTGTAAGACTGTTGAATAACAGACCCATACCTCTGAAACAAATAATACATTATATGTTAAAAAAAAAAAAGAAAAGAAGATAGCAGGAAGGGAAAAATGAAGGGGGGGGGAATCGGAGGGGGAGACGAACCACGAAAGACTATGGACTCTGAGAAACAAACTGAGGGTTCTAGAGGGGAGGGGGGTGGGGGGATGGGTTAGCCCGGTAATGGGTATTAAAGAGGGCACGTACTGAATGGAGCACTGGGTATTATACGCAAACAATGAATCATGGAACACTACATCAAAAACTAATGATGTAATGTATGGTGATTAACATAACATAATAAAATAAAAATAAATAAATAAATAATTTTTTTAAAAAAAGCACTTCTAATCTCTATGACCAGAGGCCATGCAAAGGTTAGAGTGTTGGAGTAGAAAATACACTGACTCAAAATCATGCCGTGTGACCTCATGCATATCATGTAACAGCTTCATTATCTATAAAACATAGGAATAAACGGGCACTATCTCATTAGATAATGGAAGGGAAAGTCCCTTGGAGAGGGTTCTAACCTTAATGTAGTACCCTTCCTAGCTTCCTTGGTTCAAACGTTTGGTGGGGGAGTTACACATTCTGGCTGAAAGAGGTATTGGGATTCTTTATCAACATATCAAAGCTTTACCTCCCCCTTCTTCCCATTTCAAAACCAAACTGAATTAAAACCCTTTCACTTGCTATGCTATTTGTGGAGAATTTTAGCCTCAGTTATCTAATTTGATTTACTCAACGTCCCTATTTTATAGATAAGAACCCATTGAAAACCCATTGAATTTGTGGTCAAGAAATGAAGCCTACTTCCAGTCTAGTGTTCTTTCTAACATGTTGCTGTTTTCTTGAAATCTCCCTTTTTCTTGTTACTGGTTAAATTTTGAACCAGTTAAACCACAAAGATGTCTGGCTTTCAATCTTCTAGGCCACTCCTCTTCTACTCCCTCCGCCCTCAGGTCCCCTCCCCCTCACTTCTTAAAGCACTGCAATTTGCTGCTGCCGCCATATTTCTTCCCTTCCCGGCTTGGAAGCTCGATAAGAGTGGATATCTTTGCCCGTGTGGTTCTTTCTGGAACATTTTCCAGCCCCAACCACCTCTTATGGCGTATTTCTTTAAGAAAATTCACCAAAATTCCATAAAATATTTTGATAATCCTAAACTTTCTTCGAGTGTTTTCTTGACACCTCCTCCCTATTTTTCAGGTATTTGGGATATTTTTAGGCAATTTTCAGTTTTAAAGGAATTTTTCATTGGAATGATTTTTGGTTGATGTATCTTTTTTCGTGGTTTAGTTTTCTTTGTCCTTCTCTATTCTGTATTTTGCCCATCGGGGCTGCGGATACCGGGTTTCATTATTATTATTATCATCATCATCATTCTTATTATTTTTGCCCAACGGGGCTGTGGATACCTGCCTTTTAATTTTTTTTTTTTAATTTGCCCATCGGGGCCGCGGATACCTGCTTTTATTATTTTTTTCCCCCTTAGCCCATCGGGGCCTCGGATACCTGCTGTGTCCCCCTCTCTCTCCCCAACCCCCTGGCCCATCGGGGCAATGGATACCTGCTTTAAAAAAAATTTACTTTTTGGCCCATCGGGGCCTCGGATACCTGCTTTTATTTTTTTTTTTCCCTTGCCCATCGGGGCCTCGGATACCTGCTTTTATTTTTTTTTTTCCTTGCCCATCGGGGCTGTGGATACCTGTTTAGATTTTTTTTTTTTTCTCATTGCCCATCGGGGCCTTTTATGGATGAAAGTGTTGGTTGTGCTATCTGGAATGTCTACAAATTTATGCTGCTAATCGTTTGGTGGTGTGTGAGTGAACCTACGGCTTTGGCTGGGAGATGACTTTGCAGTTAGGCTAAGGGGTTAGTTAGGTTGGGGAGGAAAGATGGCGGCCACTTTAGCCGGTCGGTTGGGGGCTGGTTGTTTGTGCCAACTATAAATTAGGGAGCTAAGATGGATAGCAGGACAGGCAAAGGCAGTTATATGCGTTGCATTAGCTAAATGTTTTGAATGAGCTGATTTGGAGCTTGTTAGGAGCTTTGCATGAACTGTGGTATCATGGGGTAGAAAAACAGGATGGTCTTGTGTCATGTTACAAGAGGCTGGTCGAAAATGATAGGGAGAAGACTTAGGCACAGGGTTCAAAATGGCGATTTTGGGTTTGCGGCATTGCTCAGCATGGCTCTCTGCTTTGTTAGAGTGTCCAAAATGGCGGACCCAATTTTGCTGCAGTGTTCATGTGGCGGGAAGGCCACATCATGGTGGTGTCTTTGTTCTAGTACACAGCATGGCGGTGCAAATATTCTGTTACATAGTAAAAGATGGCGGCTGGAGTACTTGCCGCAGTGTAAAACATGGCGGGCTTTTTTCTTTGCCGTATGCATTTCCTGACAGGTTTTGCCGCAGGGACAATATGGCAGACCTTGTCATTTGGATATCATGGCAGTTTGTCACGTGGACGTCGTGGCGGGGATTTTTGCCCGGTACATTCTTGGCGGGCTTTGCACCAGGTGGGCCTGCCGCATTGTTAAAGATGGCGGGCGTTGTCGTGTTTGCCGCGAAAAGTGAGAGAAAGGTGGGATGGACAATGTTGGATTGCCGCATGACCCACCCAATCAGAAAGGGTGGTAGAATTGGGCATAGCCAATTACTGGAGGATGGAATTAGACTGTGTGAGTTAGCATAGCACCTCACTGCCGTCTTTATTCAGCCAGTCAGGAGGAAGCAGAGGAGCCATGTTTGTACGTCTTCTCCTCTCAGTGGGTGGTACCCAAGGTCTTTCCAAGGACACTTGCCTTTACCACTTCCCTCCCCTCTCACTTGCTCCCTCCCCTCTGATTTGCTCCCTCCCCTCCAGCACTGCCTCTTGCAGTGTTGGATGTTTGGCTCTGGGCTGAACCTAACCCCCATTTCTCTGCATTGGTGCCATGGCCTATGGCTAGTCTACCCCCCTCCCCCCGGGCCTTTGCTCTTCTGCAATGTGGCCAGGGGCAGTGCTCCATGCCTGCCAGGTGTGAACATGGTGGTGAGTCCTGGCAAGAACCAGAATGGATCACAGATGATCGTTGGCCAACAGGTGGCAGAAGAGGAATCCCTGCCTTCCTCAAGAGGAACACCTACCCCGTGGCTAATGCTGGGGTCGGATTTTGATTTATATTTATTTCTTGGATGTCAGTCTTACATAGTTTGATTATGTGGTTTGCTAGTTTTAGTTTTAAGCTTTAAGTGACTATTCTGGGAATGTATTTAGGAGCTTATTTGTAGAATTCAATTACATTAAATGAGTTCTCATTTTTGGGTTCCTTAAAATTCCTTAAAGTTTTCAGTTTCTTTTTTACAAATTGCTTAAACTATTTTTTTTGGCTTTAGATATTCAAAGTCAAATCGGCATTTAAAAACTTTTTGCTACTTTTTTACTTTGAAATTGACTTAATAAACTACTTCCTTTTGGATTTTTGAAAAGTCATAACACAGAAATAATTAAAATTTTAACTTTATGGTTAAATGTAATAAGGAATACTTGAAGGTCCACTCCAGTCCAGGCCTTGCTTTGTTGCCATCCTGAATGCTGCACTAATTAATAACTTACCTATCAGGAAACTTGACTTGCTGTGGACTTGTTCCTCTAGTCAAACATTATTGAAAGTTAATGCCCACAGTTTCAATTTTCTGTGGTTCCTTGTCTCCACAGCCCCCAGATCCTCCCCAGCCCTCCCCCCAGCAACCGACCCCCCCCCCCCCCGATCACCAGGTCCATCCCCTTCCCCTATCCCAGTCCCAATCCCAGCCCCAGTCCCAGCCCCAGTCCCAGGCCCAGGCCCAGCCCCAGCCCCAGCCCCAGGCCCAGCCCCAGCCCCAGCCCCAGCCCCAGGCCCAGCCCCAGCCCCAGCCATCACCCCTAAAGTCATTCCCAATTTGCATTGATTTGGTGCTAAAAATAAGTTGTCCATTGCTGGTCCATAAGACTGGAATACCCTATCTGCCTCTCTAGCATTGCTAATTTTCTCTGAGTTGACTACTTGAGTCATTTTCAATTAATGTACACAATCCCATTTGTCCACTGTCCCATGTTAGAACAAACAGTCCATGTACCTTTGTGTTAATGTTAGAAAATGTTATTTGAGAGCTTCATATCAGACACCTATTGTTCATAATTTGGGTTATTCATCATCTCTCCCCTGCCTTTCAGGAAGGAGAAACCATTCCTCTGTCATTGCTGCAGTAGTCACAGTCCCAGTTTTCTGGGCAGTGTTCATAAATTGTGCTGATCCACCTGAACTCTACACTGAGTGAAATTTTAATTGTCCATAATCCTGCCCATTGGATTAGATCCCAGTCCAATACCCTTGTGCTGAATTCAGGAGTGGGTGCAGAGAACATGAGTCTTTAAACGGTTAACATGCTCAGTCCCAATTGTATCAGCCTTGTTCATTAAACAAAGGCACCCTACCATTTTTGTCCTGCTTTTGGGATTAAAGTACCAAATTGTAATTGTACATCATCTTGCCCAGTAATCAATGACCCTCCATCCCCTTTGCATTGCTACTAGGAAGTGCTGACTACCTGGGATCATATTCCTTGAATGAGTAATGAGTATAATCCCAATTGTCCACGCCCCTGTTCATTACACAAATCCTTTGCATCTTCTTTGCATTATAGCAGAGGTGCTCATCCTCAGAGTCCTTTAACTTTGGGATATTAATGAGTACAATTATTATTGTTCATGGTCCTGTCTAAAAGACAAGACCCACCCATGCTCTTTTCATTACTTCTAGGTAGTGCAGACTGCTTACTACCTTGCATTAATATATAAAATCCTCATTGCCCATGGCCCCACCAGTTAGTTTGGGATATAACCTTATCTTTATGCCATTGCTTATGAGGAGTTCTGATTACCTGAGGTCAATTCTTTTAAACAGTTGGTGTGCATAATTGCATATATCCATGGTGCTGTGCAATGAAAAATGAAATCCCACCCCATCCTAACCTCTTTGGGATATTGCTAGGGAGTGCAGATTATTCAAGAACTCAGTTCTTGGACAGTTAATTTGCACAGTTGCAGTTGTGCAGAGTCCTGTCCATTTAAAAGGGCCACTGTATCCCATTTGCATGCTATAATGTGGGCTGATCACTCAAGGATCCTCTTGAATTGATAATTTTCATAATTGCATTGGCACGTATTCTGTGAACTAGCCACACGCACTCCCTTTGTATTCTAGCAGGGGACCTTTACTAAAGAACTATACACTTAGGATACTTTGTGTGTACAATATTAATTGATTAGACTGAGCCTTTTGTATTAGGAACTCTGCACCATCTTTACATCTAAAAGGTGCTAATTACCTAAGGCTCTTCTCCTAAAATTGTTCATGTGCAAAATGGCGATCTCCGATGTCTCCTGTGGTTAACCTAGAATCCCATTTCCACCTAACTCCCTTTGCATTACTGCAGAGGCTGCTTGGGCCCTTTAAGGGGCTTAAGGCAGTTATAGTCCCTTCTGTTAGTCTATGTTCTCATCCCCTCCTATTTCCTTTGCATTACTGCACTGAATACTTGGAAATGTTAATGTTCATAATTGCAGCTATAATTCCTTCTGTTAGTCTAGGATCCTGTCCCTTTCTACTCATTTTGCATTAGCATAAAGTGTACAATGGGACTGTTAACGTGCTTAAATGTAGCTCTGTCCCTTATGTTAGTGTAGGATTCCATCCTCTTCAACTCCCTGTGCGTTACAGCGGAGGGTAGTTGGGATCTTTAAGGTCCTCAAAGGCAGCTATGGTGCCTTCTTTTAGTCTAGGATCCCATCCCCTCCTACTTCCTTTGCATTTCTGCAGAGGATACTTGGGACTGTAATGTGGGTAATTGCTGCCAGAGTTCTTTCGGTTTGTCTAGGATCCCAGTCCCCTCCCTCTTACTGAGTTTGCATTACACGGAGTACAAGGGACTGCTAATGTGCTTAAATGGCAGCTATGGTCTCTGTTAACCTAGGATCCTTTTTTCCCCATTTAAATGCAGAGGGTACTTGGGACTGTTGATGTGCATAATTGCAGTTATGGTCCCTTCGGCTGGATCCTATCCCCACCTACTCCCTTTGCATTATCATGAAGGGTACAATGGGACTAATAATGAGCTTAATTGTAGCTATAGTTCCTTCAGTTAACCTAGTTTCCCATGCACTCCCACTTCCTTTGTATTACAACAGAGGGTACTTGAGACCTTTAAGGTGCTTAAGTGCCGCTATGGCCCTTTCTGTTTATGTTCCCATCCCCTCTTACTTTGCATTACTGCAGAGGATACTTGGTACTATTAATGTGCCTACTTGCCACTGTAGTCCCTTCTGTTTGTCTGGGATCCCATCCCCTCCTACAGGGTTTGCATTACCACAGAAGTTACAAGGGACTATTAATGTGCTTAAAGGCAGCTATGGTTTCTTCTCTTAACCTGGGATCCAGTCCTTGTCTAACTTCCTTTGCATTATTGCAAAGGGTACTTGGGACTGTTAATGTCCTCTAAGGCAGTTATGGTTCCTTACGTCACTGTAAGATTCCATTCTCTCTAACTCCTTATGCATTACTGCACAGGGTACTTGGGCCCTTTAAGGTGCTTAAATGCAGCTATGGCCCTTTCTGTTAGTTTATGTTCCTATCCCCTCCTATTTCCTTTGCATTACTGCAGAGGCTACTTGGGACTGTAAATGTGCTTAATTGCAGTTACAATCCCTTCTGTTAGTCTAGGATTCCATCCCCTTCTATTCGCTTTGCATTAGCACAACAATGTGCATGGGACTGTTAATGTGCTAAATGCAGTTCTGTCCCTTATTAATGTAGGATTCCCTCCTCTCCAACTCCCTGTGCATTACAGCAGAGGGTACTTGAGACCTTTAAGGTGTTTAATTGCAGCCACGGTCCCTTTTGTTAGTCTAGGATCTCACATCCTTTAACTCCCTTTGTATTCCCTGGGATTGTCTTTGGGACTGTTAAAGTGCTTAGTTGCAGCTATGGTCCCTTTCCTTAGTCTAGGGTCCCATCCCTTCCTATTCACTTTGTATTACCTGGAAGTGGATTTGGGACTATTAATGTGCTTGTTTGCAGCTGTGGTCCCGTTTGTTAGTCTGGGGTCCCGTGTGTTCCAACTCCTTCTGCACACAGCAAGGACTACTTGGGACTATTAATATGTTTAATTTTAGCTGTGGTCCCTTCCAGTAGTCTAGATCCCCTCCATCTTCTATTAGCTTTGCATTAGCACACAGTGTACACGGGACTGTTAATGTGCTTAAATGCAGCTCTGTCTCTTATGTTAATGTAGGATCCCTCCTCTCCAACTCCCTGTGCATTATAGCAGAGGGTACTTGGCACCTTTAAGGTGCTTGAATGTAGCTGTGGTGCCTTCTGTCAAGTCTAGGATCCCATTCTCCTTCTACTCCCTTTACATTACATGGCAGGGCATTTGGGACTGTTCTTGTGCGTAACTGCAGTTACAGTCCCTTCTGTTCGTCTAGTTTCCCATGCCCTCCTACTTCCTTTGCATTACAGCAGAGGCTACTTGAGACCTTTAAGGTGTTTAATTGCAGCCACAGTCCCTTTTGTTAGTCTAGGATCTCACATCCTTTAACTCCCTTTGTATTCCCTGGGATTGTCTTTGGGACTGTTAAAGTGCTTAGTTGCAGCTATGGTCCCTTTCCTTAGTCTAGGGTCCCATCCCTTCCTATTCACTTTGTATTACCTGGAAGTGGATTTGGGACTATTAATGTGCTTGTTTGCAGCTGTGGTCCCGTTTGTTAGTCTGGGGTCCCATGTGTTCCAACTCCTTCTGCACATAGCAAGGACTACTTGGGACTATTAATATGTTTAATTTTAGCTGTAGTCTCTTCCAGTAGTCTAGATCCCCTCCATCTTCTATTAGCTTTGCATTAGCACACAGTGTACACGGGACTGTTAATGTGCTTAAATGCAGCTGTCTCTTATGTTAATGTAGGATTCCCTCCTCTCCAGCTCCCTGTGCCTTATAGCAGAGGGTACTTGGCACCTTTAAGGTGCTTGAATGTAGCTGTGGTGCCTTCTGTCAGTCTAGGATCCCATTCCCCTTCTACTCCCTTTACATTACATGGCAGGGCATTTGGGACTGTTCTTGTGCGTAACTGCAGTTACAGTCCCTTCTTTTAGTCTAGGATCCTATGCCCTCCCACTTCCTTTGCATTAGAGCAGATGGTGTTTGGGACTGTTAATGAACTTAATTACAGCTATAGTCCCTTCTGTTAATCTAGTTTCCCACGCACTCCTACTTCCTTTCATTTCAGCAGAGGGTACTTGAGACCTTTAAGGTGCTTAAGTGCAGGTATGGCCCATTCTGTTTCTGTTCCCATCTCCTACTTCCTTCGCATTACTGCAGAGGCTACTTGGGACTGTTAATGTGCCTAATTGCCACTATAGTTTCTTCTGTTTGTCTAGATTCTTATCCTCTCCTGCATGGTTTACATCACCAAAGAGAGTACAAGGGACTGTTAAGGTGCTTAAATGCAGCTACTGTCTTTTCTGTTAACTTAGGTTCCCATCCCCACCTAATTCTCTTTGCATTATTGCAGAGGGTACTTGAGACTGCTAATGAACTTACCGTAGCAGTGGTCCCTTCTATTAGAGTAGGAACCCGTTCCCACATACTCCCTTTACATTGTCATGGAGGGTACATGGGACTGTTAATGTGCTTAAATGCATCCACAGACCCTTAAGTTAGTGTAGGATTCCATCCTGGCCAACTCCTTGTGTATTACAGCAGAGGGTAGTTTTGACCTTCAAGGTGCTTAAATGCAGCTGTGGCCCCTTCTGTTAGTTTATGTTCCTATCCTCTCCTACTTTGCATTACTGCAGAGGATACTTGGGACTGTTAGCATGCCTAATTGCTGCTACAATCCCTTCTGTTAGTCTAAGATCGCATCCCATTCCACACCGTTTGCATTACCACAGAGGGTACAAGGGATTGTTAATGTGTTTAAACGCGGCTAAGATCTCTTCTGTTAACCTAGGACCTGGTCCCCACCTAACTCTGTCTGCATTATTGCAGAGGGTGCTTGGGACTGTTAATGTGCTGTAATGCAGCTATGGTCCCTTCTTTTAGACCAGGATCCCATCCCTACCTACTCCCTTTGCATTATCATGGAGCGTACATGGGACTGTTAATGTGCTTAAATGAAGCCATGGTCCCTTATGTTAGTGTAGGATTCCATCCTCTTCAACTCCCTATGCGTTACAGTGGAGGGTAGTTGGGTTCTTTAAGGTCCTCAAAGGCAGCTATGGTGCCTTCTGTTAGTCTAGGATCCCATCCCCTCCTACTTCCTTGCATTTCTGCAGAGGATACTTGGGACAGTTAATGTGCCTAATTGCCACTAAAGTCCCTTCTGTTGTCTATGATCCCATCCCCTCCCAAATCGTTTGCATTGCTACAGAAGGTACAAGGGACAATTAAGTGTTTGAATGCAGCTACTGTCTCTTCTGTTAATCTAGGATCCTATCCTCTTACTGGGTTTCCATTACCAGTAAGTACAAGGGACTGTTAATGTATCGAATTGCCGCTACAGTCCCTTCTGTTTGTCTAGGATCCTGTCCCTCCTACAGGGTTTGCAATACCACAAAAAGTACAAGGGACTGTTAATGTGCTTAAAGGCAGCTAAAGTCTCTTCTGTTAACCTAGGATTCCATCCCCACCTAATTGCATTTGCATAATTGCAGAGGGTACTTGGGACTGTTAATGTGCTTAAGTGCAGCTATGATCCCTTATGTTAATGTAGGATTCCATTCTCTCTAACTCCCTGTGCATTACAGCAGAGGGTAGTTGGGACCTTTAAGGTTCTTAAACACAGCTGTGGTGCCTTCTGATAGTCTAGGATCCCATCCCCACCTAACTCCCTTTGCATTACTGCAGAGGATACTTGGGACTGTTAATGTGCCTACTTGCCACTATAGTCCTTTCTGTTTGTCTAGGATCCCATCTCCTCCTACAGCATTTGCATTACCACCGATGGTGCGAGGAACTGTTAATGTGCTTAAATGTACTTCTGTTAGACGAGGATTCCATCGCCACCTATTCCCTTTGCATCATGGAGGGTACATGGGACTGTTAATGTTGCTTAAATGCAGCTACAGCCCATATGTTAGTGTAGGGATTCCATCCTCTCTAACTCCCTATGCATTAACAGCAGAGGGTAGTTGTGATCTTCACGGTCCTCAAAGGCAGCTATGGTGCCTTCTGTTAGTCTAGGATCCCATCCCCACCTCACTTCCTTTGCATTACATAGAGGGTACTTGAGACCTTTAAGGTGCTTAAATGCAGCTGTGTCCCCTTCTGTTTATGTTTCCATCCTCTCCTATTTTGCATTACTGCAGAGGGTACTTGGGACTGTTGATGTGCCTAATTGCTGCTATAGTCCCTTCTGTTTGTCTGGGATCCCATCCCCTCCTACAGGGTTTGCATTACCACTGAGGGTGTGAGGGACTGTTAATGTGCTCTAATGCAGCTATGGTCCCTTCTTACAGACCAGAATCCCATCCCTACCTACTCCCTTTGCATTATCATGGAGCGTACATGGGACTGTTAATGTGCTTAAATGAAGCCATGGTCCCTTATGTTAGTGTAGGATTCCATCGTCTTCAACTCCCTATGCGTTACAGCAGAGGGTAGTTGGGATCTTTAAGGTCCTCAAAGGCAGCTATGGTGCCTTCTGTTAGTCTAGGATCCCATCCCCTCCTATTTCCTTTGCCTTTATGCAGAGGATACTTGGGACTGTAAATGTGCTTAACTGCCACCAGAGTCCCTTTAGTTTGTCTAGGATCCCATCCCCTCCTACTCAGTTTGCATTACAGAGTTTACATGAGACTGTTATTGTGCTTAAATCCTATCCCCACCTAACTACTTTTGCATTATACATAATGTATATGAAGTCTCTTATATGCTTAAATGAAGCCTTGTCCCTCATGTTAATGTCAGATTCCCTCCTCTCCAACTCCCTGTGCATTATAGCAGAGGGTACTTGGCACCTTTAAGGTGCTTGAATGTAGCTGTGGTGCCTTCTGTCAAGTCTAGGATCCCATTCTCCTTCTACTCCCTTTACATTACATGGCAGGGCATTTGGGACTGTTCTTGTGTGTAACTGCAGTTACAGTCCCTTCTGTTCGTCTAGTTTCCCATGCCCTCCTACTTCCTTTGCATTACAGCAGAGGGTACTTGAGACCTTTAAGGTGTTTAATTGCAGCCACGTCCCTTCTGTTAGTCTAGGATCTCACATCCTTTAACTCCCTTTGTATTCTCTGGGATTGTCTTTGGGACTGTTAAAGTGCTTAGTTGCAGCTATGGTCCCTTTCCTTAGTCTAGGGTCCCATCCCTTCCTATTCACTTTGTATTACCTGGAAGTGGATTTGGAACTATTAATGTGCTTGTTTGCAGCTGTGGTCCCGTTTGTTAAGTCTGGGGTCCCGTGTGTTCCAACTCCTTCTGCACACAGCAAGGACTACTTGGGACTACTAATATGTCCTCCTACACCTTTGTATTACCTGGTAGTATTTGGAACTAAAAAGTTCTTAATCGCACCTGTGGTCCCTTCTGTTGTTACAGGATCCCAGTGTTGGCCAACTCCCTTTGTATTACAGCAGAGGGCATTGGATTGTTAATAGGCTTAACTGTAGCTGTGGTCCCTTCTGTTAGTCTAGTATCCCAAGCCTTCCAACTGCCTTTGTGTTACCTGGGAGTGTATTTGGAACCGTTAAATTGCTTAATTGCAGCTGTTGTCTCTTCTATTAGTATAGTTTCCCATGTCCTCCTATTCAATTTACATTACAACAGAGGGTCCTTGGGATTGTTAATTGCTGCTGTTGTACCTTCTGGAATTCCTGGGATCCCATCTCCTCCTACTCTGTTTACACTACCTGGGAGGATTTTTGGGACTATTAGAAGGCGCCACACAACTAAATTGAGCATTTTTTGTTAGTATCGTTCCCATGCCCTCCTATTTTCTTTGCATTAGAACAGATGGTACTTGGGACTGTTAAAGTACTTAATTGCAGGTGTGGTCCCGTCCATTAGTCTAGGATCTCGTTCCCTTCTCCCTTTACATTATTGGGAGCAGATACGGGAATGTTAACGAGCTTAATTACAGTTGTTGTCCCTTCTATTAGTCTAGTTTCCAGTCCCTTCCAACTCCCTTTGCATTACTTAGGAACAGATTTGAGACTGTAATATGCTTACTTGCAGCTGTGGACCCTTCTGTTAGTCTAGCATCCCATGCCCTCTAACTTTCTGTCCATTACAGCAGAGGATATTTGGGACTTTTAATGGGCTTAATTGCAGTCCTGATCCCTTTTGTTAACCTAGGATCCTATGTCCTCCAACTCACTTTGCATTACCTGAGGATGTATTTGGGACTGTTTAAATGCTCAGTTGGAGCTGTGGTCCCTTTTGTGTGTCTAGTTTCCCATGCCCTCCTACTCTTTTGCATTATAGCAGTGGGTACTTGGGGCTGTTAAAGTACTTAACACTTAAAGTGTAGTCACTTTTGTTGGTTTAGGATCCCATCCGCTTCTACTCCCTTTACATTACCTGGGAGGACTTTGGGGACCATTAAAGTGCTCATTTGCACCTGTGGTGCCCTCTGTTCGTCTAGGATCCGATGCCCTCTAACTCCCTTTGCTGTATTACAGCACGTGGTACTTGGGACTGTTAATGTGCTTAAATACAGGTGTGGTCCATTTTGCTAGTCATGACCACCTCCTCCCTTTATATTACCTGGGAGCAGATCTCGTACTGAAAGGTGCTTAATTGCAGCCGTGTTCCCTTCTGTTAGTTTAGGATTCTACACCTCCAACTCTGCATTACAGCAGAGAATACTTGGGCCTGTCAAATGCTCACAGCTGTGGTACCTTCTGTCTTGTAGGATCCCATGCCCACCAACTCCCTTTACATTATCTGGGAGTATATTTGGGGAGGATAAAGTGCTTAATTTTAGCAGTGGTTCCCTTTGTTAGTATATTTTCCCATGCCCTCCTACTGTCTTTGCATTATAGCAGAGGGTACTTGGGACTGTGAATGTGCTTAAATGCAGTTGTGGTCCCTCTTGTTAGTCTAGGGTCCCATGCCCTCTCACTCCTTTTACATTACCTCAAAAGGTACTTGGGACTATTAAGGTGTATCCCATTCACTCACACCCTGTTAACGTTACAGTAGGGGTTTGCTGAAAACCAAGGCCCCCCTTTTTTTGCATTGTTAATGTGCATAATTGTATTTGTTCCTTTTTCTCTGCAGTAGATAGGATTTCACTAATTTCCCATGTATTCAGTAGTGGATGCACTTTATTTAAGACCTTTGTACTAGGATAAAGTGAACCATGGTAATTGACCACACTATGTCTTTCATTTAAGTCCTCTGTACTCTCTTGGAATTAATTACCTCAGTTACTTTTTTCCAGGACTATTTGTGTGCAAAATTCCAATGATTATGGTCCTTCTCTTTAAACTAATTTCCCACCTTTTTTATATTACATCAGGGGATGCTAGTATCTCAGAGTTCTTTTCTTGGGACTCTTAATGTGCATGTGCCCTCTTGATAAGCTAATATCCTTACTTCTTAGTATTATATGGGGGTACTGACCTACAGCCTTTCTGTTGGACAGTTAAGCCAAATTGCACTGGGATCCCACCCCCATAACACCTTCTCTGTGTCAGGGGTGCTGACCAACTATGACTGCTTCTCCTGTGCAGTTTAAATGTGCATAATTAGAGCAATCCATGTTCCCTTATGTTAGAGTAAGATCTCATTTCCTTGCCCAATTTACATTATTCCAGGGGCTTCTGACTAGCCAAGATTCACCCCCTTGGACTGTTTGTGCATACTTAACATTTGCTCTTATACCTGTACACCAGGTAAGCATCCTCCCCATACTATTTATATTCCAGCAGGAGGTGCCTACTACTCAAGATATTACACACTAATGCAGTTTAATGTGCACAACCTTCTTGTTTTGTACACACTCAGTTGTCCACAACTGTGCCTAAGTTCAGGACTTTGCACTTACTGAAACAGAGGTGACTGACCACATTAAAGCCTTTCTCTTGGGACTGTGGATGTGTGTAGTTTCAGTTGTCCACTGCCCTTTGAGTTAACTTGGGTCCCTGACTCTTTTCAGAACCTCTAAGCTTTACTGCATGGGATACTGTCAATTTAAGGCCTCTTTCTCAAACTGTTAATGTGCATAATGACAATTAAATTAGGATTCTTACCCTTCACACTGCCTTTGAAGTACTGCAGGAAATTCTGACCCATAAGGTCCCATTTCTTGGCCTGTTAAGATGCATGATTGTATTTGTCTGGGTTCCTGTGTACTGGAGAAGAACACCTCTCCCCACTCCCTCTTATCTATTATCTATTACGCAGGGAGTGCCCCCTCTACAAGGCTGTTACACTTGAGCAGTCAAGGAACACAATTGTAATTGACCACAACCATGCACCATGGATATTAATGTGCATAACTGCACATGGCTCATCCCATTTGAATAAGGTACTACCCTCTCAGACCCCTTTTGTAGTATAGCAGGGGTACTGATCACTAAGGCCTTTATTCATGGCCTGTGGTTATGCGTAATTGCATTTGTACATGTTTCTGTACACTGAATTAAGGACACCCCTCTCCCCACTCCCTTTACCTTTTAGCAGGGAGTGCCCATTACTTTAAGATCCTTATATTTGTACAAGGTACATGGTTTTAATTAACCATACCATATCCCTTAGGCATTAATGTACATAATTGCAGCTTAGTTCATCCTACCCTGTTGTATGTCATTGCAGTATACCAAGGTTGCTGACCCCTAACTTGTCCTGTTAATGTGCATAATTGCATTTGTCTGGGTTCTTAGGTACTAGATGAGGAGACACCACCCACCCCTACTTCTAAGCCTTCCAGTAGGTGGTGCCCATTGCTAAGACATTTACATTTGGATAGTTAATGTGCAGAATTGTAGTTTTCCACAACCCTGTCACTTCCAAAACTATCATACCTCCTTTGCACTGCTGCAGGGGATACTCTTTTCTCCCAAAGGTCCTTGTAGCAAACCACTAACATTCATAGTTGAAATTGTTCTGTTGTCTTCAGTAGACTAAGGTCCTATACCCTCACCTTCCCTTTGCAATACAGCAGAGTGTGCTGATGTACTAAGGCCCTCTTTTGGACTGTTAGTACATGCAATTGCATTTTTTCCTGTTTTATGTACTCAATAAGGACCCTACCTACTTCCTTAGCATGTTTAACAGGTAGTGTCCACTATTTAAAACTCTTTCACTTGGAAAGTTCATGTGTATAAATGCAGTTTGCTAAGCATGCCTTATACTAGAACCCCTGTACCCTCTTTGCTTTGGAGTAAGGAGATGCAATTTACCTAATGCCCTTTCTTTTGGACTTTAATGTGTATAATTGCAATTGTCCATCTTTTCTGTTGGACTAGGATTGTATCCCCTCAAACTCCCTTAGCATCAGGGGCATGTTAACCATAAATGAGCTCTTCCTGAGAGTATTAATATACATACTTGTATTTGTTTGTGGATTTGTGCAGTGTGAAAGGATGCTTTATGCCCCTACCATTGCCTTTGGATTGCTGCTGAGGACTGCTATCATGACCTCAGCTCTTGGACAATTAATATGCCCCACTAGCAATGATGGGACCTATGTACTCCCTTTGTATACATCAGGGGTACTGACTAAGGTCCCTTTCTTGGACAGTCAATGGGCAATTATCTATGTTCCCTTCTGTTAGATTTAGGATAACATTCCCTTAAACCCCCTTTGCATTACTATAGTAATTACTATTACTATATTACTATACTATTATATTTTGTGCTGACCACACAAAACTTCTCCTGGGACTGTTAATGGGCACAATGGCAATTAGCAATGAGTTTTTCCTCCCTGGCCTTGTTAGGCAAACATTCCCAGCCCCAATTTTGCATGACATAATTTAAGTATAAACATTGCAGTATGCTGTGAACTTGTTTATCAAATAGCAACCCATACTCCCTCTCCTTTTGTATTGCTCCTATCTATAAAATTCCAAGTAGTCATGGTCTTCCCCTTATCCTCCCTCTTCCCAGCCCGTGCTCACCCTTGGACCCTTCCTATGGACCTTTTTCACAGTTTCAGGTGTTCATCTATTCAGCCATTAAATAAGATTGTCCCTCCCCCCCCCCTTTGCATTATTGCTGGGGAATGTTGACTGGGCAAGGCCCTTGCTCTTGGACTTAAAACATTAACAATCCCTGTGTCATTGCCTTACCCACTTTATATTGCTGTAATGCCTCAGTTGTACTTTCCTTAGTCCCACCCATCGGACATGGACCCCTCCACTTCTTTGCATTGCATTGCTGACTACCCAAAGTCCCTTCTGTGTTATTGACACAGTACTGATTGTCCCATTTTTCCGCTCATCAGCCCACGATTTTCCTACCACTTTGATGTCAAGTGTGCAGTATTGACTACCAAAAGCAGACCTGAATTAAGTGGATGGGCCTTCACTCCTTTTTCTGCATTTGTTAATGATCCAATTCCAGTTGTCACATTCTGGGACAGGAACCGTCCCTACCCACCTTTGTTACTGCTTTACTGAGCAAAATGCTCAAGGCAAGTCAGGCCTAGAAAGCCGGATTGCTGCCCTTTATTATGGATTTTCAATATAAGTATCAGTTGAAAATTGTCTCCCCAGGAAGAAAGGTTAGCACCATCTGTGCATTCTTCCTTCCAGAGCAGATTGCCTGGCCAAGAATCTCTCTTCCCCTCTTGTATATTGCTAGTGTACAGTGCCGGTTGCCAGGATACAATAAAAAAAATGCTGTTTGCAAGATGGAATTGTAAACCTGGTCATTTAATTTTTGAAGTCCAAAAACCCATTTATACTATGTACCTGATGACCAGTGTCTCTCATTTTACTATGGGTGGTGGGTCTGTGGATAGACCACTGTGAATCTTGCTATTTTAGTATTCCCAAGAGTTCTAGAGCAGAACTCTTCAGACACATATCTTTGGGCTCTACCACCATTTTAAAACCATTCTTTATTCGGGCTTTACCACCGTTCACTTTTAGAAAAACTACCTAAACTTTCTAATCCTTAAATTTCTTCATCTGGATCATCAACCACACTTATTTCAAGAAGATTGCTGTAAAAGAATGAACTGAGAGAACATATGCTGAGGCACTTTGGAAAACCATAGTTCACTTTACCTGATTAATCTATTACATAAATAAAATGCACCCTGTTTAATTCTGCTAATTTAAAGTAGCCTGAAGCATTACACTGAAGTGAGGACTTAGAAATGATGGGACCAATTTCCCTGTTTTATATTAAAGGAAAAATAAGCCAAGATCTAGTCATTCTTCTGGACATAAATTTTCAACAGTGAGATAGCTTCCTGGTAAAATGAATAATATCCTAGCCTCTAGTGTGCAGGGTGTGGCAGAGAAGTATCTAATATGGAACTGCTGAAGCAAATAACTAGTCATCACAACAGCAGTTCTTTGTAATCACTGAAAAAGGATACTATTCCTCTAACAAGGATGTCAAAAGATCGGCCCAGCTCAGGGTGCAGTATGCACTACTAGCTCCTTGGACCGCTGTAAGAAGAGTCTCTGGCTCTTTAGAATACTGTAAGTACTACTTTGTAGTTATTAAGTAATCTTTTCCCTGTTCTATTTTCATTCTCTTAAATGATACCTGTAGAAAAGTCAGAGGGTCCTGTAAGTCTCCTTCCCTGTTCCTACCTCATCTGCAATTATATATATATATATATCACCATATGGGTTAAGCAACAGAAATACTGTATACCCCGCCCTATGCTGGGTTACACCAAAGTGAGGGGTAGAAATGATGTGGTCCTCTATAACCTCATTCCTGTGATGTATTGCCGAGGAGCTAATATAAGCACACTTGAAATACCTTTAGGAAATGATAATCAAGTGTTGCATTGTGTGAATTATAAGTTACAGAATTTTAAAAAGGGAGCCCACTAGGGTTTGAAGTTAGTTGGATAAACTTAAAGAGGGAAGTGGGTTTACTTTTTCGCTTTGGTCCAGGATATGATTTAATATTGCAGCCATATGTATAGTCCAGTTGGTTTATTTTAATGTAATTTGGTTTTTACCTCTTTTGGAAGTATGAAAAGTGATTAAAGAGATAAGGCCTAGCTACTGTGTTTGGCTATATGCCAAGGCTGGGAAATTGTTCATTGTTAAATCTCATTATAAGCTTGAGCTTTTCAAGGTTCAGGGATTGGGGGTATAAATATGATATATTGGCTTTTTGTGCCTTTTTATTCTATCTCTGCCACAAAACATGAGAGTAGCGATGCCTTTTTAGTTGGAGGTATTTGTGGAACCTGTTTGGCAAGAAGGCAATGGAGAAGTGTAAGTTTTATAAGAAAACTATGACATTGCCCACTTTATGAAGTCAATTATATCCTTTCCCCTTCATCTTTTTCTACAGATACATTGGTAAGCTAAAAAGCTTAGTCTCCCTGATGTAAAACAAACACAGAGGTCCAGCTGAAAAAAATATTAACATCATATTTGAGACTTTTTGGTGCACATCCATGCATCCTGGCAGGAGCAAGAAGAACCATTTTGAGTGGCATTGCTTACTGCCCATTTTAATTCATATCCATATTTCCTCATGGCTTGTTTCCCACCAGTGCCTGAAGACGTCCCCCAGTCTGACTGATTGGGGGTAGTGTAGTATACAAATGGTCCTGAGCCTTCTTGGAAATGTGGTCTATGCCATTGTTTCTCAAACTGAAGTAATTTGTCAGGATAAAATGCCTTTTAAAGGAACAAAATGTTTTGAGGAACACTGACTTAAAGTTATTTGAAATGTAAACGTTTTCCAGTTTTAAGATACCTTTATTAAAGATATACAATGTTTTATATAATTTATATAGGATTTAGGGATCCATGAAGATATATCCACAAACCCCCAGGGTTCTTATCAC
Organism: Neomonachus schauinslandi; assembly: GCF_002201575.2. Lineage (NCBI taxonomy): Eukaryota > Metazoa > Chordata > Mammalia > Carnivora > Phocidae > Neomonachus > Neomonachus schauinslandi. Next base: position 67,847,552 of record NC_058419.1, read on the forward strand.
CCCAATTTGAGAAACACTGGTCTATGCTTATGAGATCTTCTATTGTTACTAATCAAATTATTCTATATTAATATACAAGTATAACTTTATTGGAATTTGTTTTAAAGGGATGAATTCTGAGCTGGTTTTGTACCTCCAGTCAAGAGGAAGGATGGATCAACTATAAGTGGATTGAAGCCTGCACTAGACAGCATCCAAAGGTGAATCTTGGAGTTGTATTTCAATTCATTGCTTGAAATAAAGTCTTTAGCATTTGTAAAATGGGATTCTCTGCGAATGTGGGCATCTTCAAAATTGAGATAATCCTTGTGTTAATTCCACAAACTTTGTTGGGTCACACTGGAATAAATAAAACCAAAGACATGATTCTTGATAAGGAGGATCCCAAAATGAACAAATCATTATGGTATTGGGCAATTTGATGTGTACCATAAAAAATGTTGGGAAGTTCTGTGGGGCACAGAGGAAGAAGAGTGGAAGAAACATACTTAATGAACAAAGTGGCAAGGGGAGAATGAAAAGTGTAACTAGGGAGCACCCTGGTCAGTTTACTCAGGGGATATATAAGCTGAGGGTCTACAGACCCTACACCAGTATTTCTTGCTTTTTGCAAATGCATTTTAATGAAGCACATAATTTCTTAAATAGAGTGAATCACTTTTTAAAAAAGATTTATTTATTCCAGAGAGAGAGAGAGAGAGAATGTGAGGGTGGCGAGGGGCAGAGGGAGAAGGAAAAACTCAGACAGACTCCATTCTGAGCATAGAGCTTGATGTGGGGCTCAGTCCCACCACCATGAGATCACCACCTGAACCGAAACTGAGTTGGATGCTTAACTGACTGTGTCACCCAGGTTCCCCTGGAATGAGTCACTATTTTTTTCATGGGTTTGGGGGCAGAAGGAATGAGATGCTGGTAAAATTATGAAAAAGTTCTGAACTGGGAATAAGAACACCTGACCTTTGGTTCTGCCTCTAACCTTAGATCAAATCACCATCCATCTCAACTTCAGTGTCTAGGGATGGCTGATGAATTAAGACAGAGACTTGAATTGAGTATCTCAATCCTTGAAAATGACATTTTGTCATTTGGAAAATTGAAGGCACTTAAGTTTCTTTCTTTCTTTTTTTTTTTTTGCATTTCCCTACATGGTTATTGTGTTTTCCTTTCTGACTTTCTTCCTTAGAGAACCTTAATATACAGGATTGGAAGAAGTTTTCTGACCCTGGTTTTGTGCATCTTTTCCCATATCCCCCTTTACTTTTTCTACCTATCTTTCTGTAACTTATCTACACATTTCTCTAACAACCTCCCTAAATTGTAGAAAATCGTAAGACCTGGGGCTGCTATGATAAAGCATTCATAATTTTTCAGGATATCTGGGCCCTGGTTAGCAAATGTATACCTGCATGGGAGTTTTTGACTTAAGAATTTTAAAAGTTGATCTGTGGTGGCTGCTAAGATATTCTTATTTGTGAAAGCATCCTGGGAGAATTTTTTACCAGCTTAAAGAAAGAAGAAAACTGATAGCTGAACTGAGCTAACTGTTCCCCCAAACCTTATAAATTTGGATGGTGAAGACTACTGATGTGTATGATTAAACAGAGCTAATGCCTTCTTCTGCTTCGAGTCTTACAGATTGGATTGGATGAAAACTCAATTTTCTCACTATAGTTTTGGCTATAGACAAATAGCACTTAACACTGGTGTCCCTCAAAGTCCAACTCAAGTTGGACGTCAAGTATTTGAGACTTAGCTGATCCACTGAATTTAACAAGTTATACTTCAGTGGCTGTGCACAGTTACATATCATTGTATTGATGGCATTGAGTTGGCTATTTTTATTGGTGATTTAGGCTTTACTTGATTTTCCTTGACCTCTCCAAATTAGAGCACTGAGACATTGAATGTTAGGCTCCTTGTGCACCCTATACAAATGAGTTTGATAAAGAACTCTTTCCTTTACTATTTTGATGACTATGTTGGAAATGAGCTTTTGATTTCTTCATGTTAGGGTGAGAGATTGAAGCAAAATTTAAATTTTACTCATGCTAGATTTCTTAGATGATGGATAGACTTAAAGAATTATTTTGTTTGACCAACTGGAATGCTGTTCTTCTAGTTTCCCTAGAAATATTAGAAGCTATACAATAGACCCAGTACCTTCTTATTGCATAAAATATGTAATTGAATGCTTGTAACAGTTTCAAAATAGGGATATGGCTGGGAGATCAGTGTACATTACGGGGTTTCATTATAAGATGTCTAAGTTACCTTATCCATAGCTCTGAAAACTTTTGGCATACTGTATTTTTACATTACTGGATCTAATTATAAAATATCTAGGTGACTTTAATCAATAGCTTTGAAAACTTTGGCATACTGTATTTTATGTTTGTTAGTATGCTTGCCACTGTATAATATAATTGGTATGCAGTTACTCTTATGATCATTAGAGTTTTCTGGCCTTACATGTCTCCCTTGACTGAAAACTGCTATAACTGCTACCTTCATTTTATAAAATGTATTGAGTAGGTCCTTCCATATGGTCTGTGATGAACAAGAACAAGAGTTCAAGTTGCTAATTTTAATAACTTTTTGATATTATGGATTCTTGATATTTGGGCCTCATATGTTTCAACTTAAAAACTGACTACAATTAAATCCCTATAAACAGAAAAGAAAAAGCAAGTCTTTAGGCCAGATTTGCCAACAATGATGTTATGTACTGTAGCAAAATCTGGAAAACAGAATTACCAGTTCTCAGGTTCCATTTTGCTTGCTTTTTTTTTAAATTTTATTTTATTATGTTATGTTAGTCACCATACAGTACATCATTCGTTTTTGATGTAGTGTTCCATAATTCATTGTTTGCGTATAACACCCAGTGCTCCATGTAATACATGCCCTTCTTAATACCCATCACCATGTTAACCCATCCCCTTGCCCCCCTCCCCTCTAAAACCCTCAGTTTGTTTCTTAGAGTCCATAGTCTCTCATGGTTCGTCTCCCCCTCCGATTCCCCCTCCTTTGTTTTTCCCTTCTTTCTCCTCATGTCCTCCATGCTATTCCTTATGTTCCACAAATTAGTGAAACTATATGATAATTGACTTTCTCTACTTGACTTATTTCACTTAGCATAATCTCCTCCAGTCCCATCCATGTTGATGTGAAAGTTGGGTATTCATCCTTTCTGATGGCTGAGTAATATTCCATTGTATATATGAACCACATCTTCTTTATCCATTTGTCTGTTGAAGGGCATCTTGGCTCTTTCCACAGTTTGGCTATTGTGGACATTGCTAAGCAAGAAAGAACAAATGTTGTAGAGGTTGTGGAGAAAGGGGAACCCTCTTAGACTGTTGGTGGGAATGCAAGATGGTATAGCCACTTTGGAAAACAGTGTGGAGGTTCCTCAAAAAATTAAAAATAGAGCTACTCTATGACCCAGCAATTGCAATACTCAGTATTTACCCCAGAGACACAGATGTAGTGAAGAGAAAGGCCATATGCTTACTTTTTTTTGAAAAAAAAAAAAAAACCCCAAAAAACCCCTGCAATTTGTAAGCCTTCAGCATCTAGTTGGCAGATTTAAAAGAAAAAAAAACTTATTTTAGAGTATTACAGAATGGTTTTGAAGATAGTACAGAGCGAGTTCCTATATACCCCATACCCATTTTACCTTATTATTAACATTTTATAGTACTATGATACATTTGTCACAATTAGTGAACCAATATTGATACATTATTAATAACTAAAGTCCATACTTTATTTACATTTCCTTAGTTTTTCTGTAATGCTCTTTTTATGTTCCAGGATCCCATCCAGGATACTACCTTGCAGCTAGTAGTCATGTCTTCCTTAGGCTCTTAGTTATGACAGTTTCTCAGACTTTCCTTGTTTTTGATGGCCTTAACAATTTTGAGGACTAATGGTCAAGTATTCTGTAGCATGTCCCTCTATTGGGATTTGTCTGATATTCTTCTCATGACTAGACTGGGCTTGAGTTTTTGGGAAGAAGATCATAGCAGTACACTGCCACTCTTCTTGAGTACGTACTATCAACGTGACATACCACTACTGATGTTGACTGTTATTACTTGGCTAAGGTACTGTTTGCCAAGTTCTTCCACTTAACATTTAAAATTATTTTTTCCCCTTCCCATACTGTATTTGAAGGGAGGCCAGATGTGCTTCAAGAATGGGGAGTTATCTTCCACCTCTTTGATGGTTGAGTGTCTACATAAGTTATTTAGATTTCTTCTGCACAGGAAATGTGTCTGGTCTTCCTAAATTATGTATTTATTTGAGAATTCATTTATATCAATATCGTTTCATGAATATTTATATTCTGATAATAATTCATTACTACTTATTTTTGTTCAGATTGTTCTAGTTTTGGCCTTTGGGAGTTCTTTCAGTTGGCTCGTTGGACATAACCCCATCCTTATGGGTTTCTTTTTTTTGTTTGAGCACTTTCTTTCTTTCTGGCACTACCAAGATGCTCTGGGCTCATTTGTATCTTTCTTATCCCAGTCCTAGGATCTACCGTGTCTTCAAGGAGTCCTGATTCTTCTTATTAGAGAACAGTATTAGAAATCAAGATGTGATGAGTACTGGGTGTTATACTTAACTAATGAATCATTGAACACTACATCAAAAACTAATTATGTGGCTAACTGAACATAATTAAAAAAAAGAAACACATTTCTAAAAAAAAAATCAAGATGTGAGTATTATGTGTGCTCATTGCTACTGGGGTGTCATTGCTTCAACACCTGAGTTGATAAGAATGAGGAGGTATACACATGCATATTAACTCATGCATGTATTTATTAATATTTGTATATGTAATAATCTGTATCTATTTTAAGCTAAACATGGGTTTATACAGATGTTTCCAACTCTGATCTATTACCCCAGGAATTGTTAATAGTATCCTTTGCTTATCTCTTACTTCCCACTCCCAACAACCTGGCTTGGTTGGGAGATTTTTTTTATGTTCATGTTAGGGTAGGTGAGAACACTGACAGTTGTCTCTGTGGTTGAGTTTAGGGAGAGTTTAGCTATAGGTTGATTAAAAGTTCCTGAAACTAAAAATGACTAAGAGTTCCTGATGTTTCTTTTAGTTTTGAAACTTATAATAGGTTACAGAAACAAACCTTTCTTAAGAACTAAGATCTACCCAATTTCCAAATTTGCACCTCACTTTCAGATTAAATTACTCTGATACAGTTAGGTAATCTGTTCCTTGGTTATGCATTTATTTTCTCAGTTTTTTTTTCTGATAATTACAGTATCTTGAGAACACTGGAGGTGGGAGGAAGGAGAAAGACGTGTCCCTATGTGAGGTAGGGAGAATCCATTTAGTGATCTCCAGCTAGTTGTCCAAAGTACCTATATCACTCAAAGAGTAGATTTATTTCTTGGCAATATGTAATCCAATTGCTATTTTCAACAGTTTAATTTTATTTGATTTTATTCAAGCTAATGTATGCTAATTTTAAAGTGTTCTGATTAATGTTACAGGTATTGCATATAGAGTAGTAACAAAATAATACAAATTTGTATTGGGCATAATTTTAATATTTTATGTCAAATATTTGAGATACTTTCTGAAATCTGTATAACAAGTTTGACAGTAGGGAGCTGTAGTCTCAAAGTTTTCCTTTTTTCCCTCCAAAATTTATTATGAACATCTTCAGAAAAGTTGAAAAATTTGTTCAGTGAACACCAACATGCTCCTCTCTTAGATTCTACAATTACCATTTTGCTGTAATTTGAGTAAACATTTTTTTTGTAATTTTGATTAAGCTTTTCCTTAAAAAAGTTCTTACGTCCCTTTGAGTTCATGGAAATAATTTTTAAGCTAAGGGTATGAACAAAATAAGAAGAAAGTCTTTCTGCTTAGGTCTATAGTACAACTGTAAAACACAGCAAATGTGCAAAATAATAGTAAATAAATGGCTACTAAAATGGGTAAATGGTACTATTACCACATTGCTTCTTTGTAGCATGACATGTCTCCTTTTTCATGTGCTTTGTTAATGCCCTTAACCAAATTATCCTTTTCAAGCTGCAGCAAGATCTTGTTATAGCACATACCAATGCTATTTTTTTTTTCATTTGGCACAAACCTCATTTATATATTGGTTTCTTCTGTTCTTTAAGCTCTAGGCAACAAAAATAGTACCACTTGCCACCAATCTGGCACTGGAATTCTCCATTATAAGGTAGTCATCTAGATGATCTAGACTGTTTTCATGGTGAAATATAAAAATGTTAAAAAATTTTATAGAAACCTCCTATACCCCTGAGTGTCCTTGCCCATATCCCAGAGGCAAAAGACCTGAATTGAGAGACGACATGGATTTAAGTACCACTTGGCCACCTACTTACTAGTTGTATAACACTGATGGAGTCTCATCTTCAGGGCTTCCAGTTTCTTTATGTAAAGAATGAAAATGTCTGATTACATGATCATTAATACCCTTTTTTAGCTGTGATGCTTCTGTGACTTGGCTAGTGTTAGAGTACTTGAACCAGATGGCCAGGTATGCCACTTGGTTTTTATGTCTAAAGTATTTTGACATTTTGTTGAACTATGAGATGACAAGTCAGGAATCTCAAAATTCTTGTCAATGAATATGGAACCCTAATATATGGTTCTGTACCAGTTCCAAAATGTGACCACTTTCTCTGGCCTTAGTTTCCCTTTAAGGGAGAGGGAATCTCCTTGAATATTTCATCACTATAACAACAAACAAAACTAGAAGGCTTTGATCTAAAGCAGCCATACTCAGTAAATATGGTTCAGAGCAGCTCAGAAGATATGGGGAGACTGGAATAGTCATTTCCTTTTAGGTATCTTAACTAGGGTGTGTATAAATGAATTTGTACTTCAATCCATTAATTTAAAAATTCTTTGGGTAAATTTGCTTGTACATGGAGTGTCCATTTACTGTCATTAATGGGATTTCAGGAAGGAGCAGAATAAATATGTATAAATATGTATGAACTGCCATGTTTAACTTGGAAGTCCATATTTGGAGATAAAGTATCTAATCTTAAATAAGATAAAGATGGGGAAGGATGTTGCCAAGAGATTTTGAAGCCTGTTCTGCTCATATTGAGAACATCATAGAACACTGGTTTCACTGGACATCTTATCTAGAGAGTAGAGTTGAATAACTGACCTTTCATACACTACTGTTAGAACTTGTTTGATATTGATATAAAGGTCCTTATAATAAGGGAATTCCTGATCAGGAATCTGGAAACCATACCCACACCATACAAAGTGCTTTCAGGATTGCAAACCTGGCTTAGACCTGCTTCAGTGAGCTCCTATCCTATTGTAAAGGTGACTAGTGAATTAGTAAAAAAGATCAAGGTAGTTGTACTTTAAGGTAGTCGTAGCAGTTGGTCTGCTACCTTGTATCTTACATTTTCAGCAAAAGGATGACCCTTAGGCCACAAATTTGGTTAGCCCTTAAGGTGGGTATATAAACCCATATAAAAATATGGGTTTGACCCATGGTTTTCTTTTATTTTTCTGCACTTGCCTAATCCTTCTGTGATACTGCCAGTCCTTGCTCTTATAAGACCTTAGGGAGACCAGATAGGCTAAAGAGGAGAGACAGGACATGCCTATATCTAATACTTCAGGTTAATGCGTCCTAGTTTTTTGTTTGTTTGTTTGTTTTTGAGGGTTTCTCAGCAGTTCTGGTATCCTCCTGAGCCCTGTCTTTCTTCTCAAGGACATTCAGAGCATGTGAAGCCTGAGGACTGCAAGTAGGTGTAAGCAGCTTCACATTCAGCAGATCTTTCTTTTTGAGAATCTGGATAAGCTCCAAATAATATTTAAAATGATGGCTATCAAGCCACCTGGGGAAAAAAAGGTAGTTTGGGGAGCTCATCATTGTGGGAATTCTGTCTTTGGCTTTATAGACTTTAACTTCCTGCTGCTCTACTTTTTAAAACAGAAAATGAGCCAGTTTTTATCAATTCCTACAGGGTTTTTTTTTTTTTTGCATATACATATATATTTTAACATTACAGATGAGTTTGGCCTATCATTTCATTTATCCCTCTGAGTTAGGCTCCAGTGAGGTCTGTAAGGACAAGCATACTTGATCCCCATTTCATAAACAAAGAATGAGAGATGCAAAACAATAAATTACTTCCATTCACATCTCAAAGCTACTTAGCAGGAAAGATCAAACAAACCTATATCTGATTAGCAGCCCTTGAAATTATTTCCACCTTCCTTTAGCACACTGGTAGTTACGTGTTGTGGATTTGTTGATGCAAAGTACCAACTCAATATGTGTCAAAGCCCTGATTTGGCAGGCCCAATTCTATTGTCACTGTCATTTCCTTGTTTTAAAAAGTTGAGGGTTGGGGTACCTGGGTGGCTCAGTTGGTTAAGCCTCCGACTCTTGGTTTTGGCTCAGATCATGATCTCAGGGTTGTGAGAATGATCGAAACCTGTGTTGGGCTCCACACTGGGCATGGAGCTTGCTAAAGATTGTCTCTCTCCTCTCCCTCTGTCCCTTCCCGCCCCCCCCAACCTCCCTCCTTGCTCGCTTTCAAAAAAACAAAACAAAAACAAAACTTGAGGGTTTTTTAATTTGAAGAATCATAAAATTGTTGAAAGGTGGAAAAACAAAGACCCAAGGGTCTGTGTAAGCTATTTATTGGTTTCCTAGCTTTCTGTATCTTTTTTCCTTTTGCATTGATTTGCTTAACTGTTATAATAACTGGTGTTTTATATGCCTGTAACCATTCTTGACTTCTCTGAATATCCTGGGACTCTGGTGGTGCCCCATTTACATAAGAGTTCAAGAAATGTACCATGTGGATTGAGTAGAAAACAGTTTTGTTTACCTTGGCAATGCTCCAGCAACTTACTGCTTGACATACAAGTTTTAAAAGAGGGGAATGCTATAAAAATAAAATAGAATGAGAGGCCCTCTGATTGAGGTAGATCGCTCAGTTCTTAAAATACTGCTTTATAAAAGAAGCCTGAGGCAATGTGAAGAAGAATTCTTAACCCATAGGGTCAGATCACATGGGAGCTTTTCTAAGTGACTTGATTGGCTCACTTGGTTGAGAAAACTTTATTTCTACTATTTTCAACTCCTTAATTTCTTGAACTCCACTATTTTATGATGAGAATACCAGGGTATTAATAATACCCTCTAGGGAAATGCTCATCAGTGGAGACTGAAGAATAAAGCACAGTATGGGAATTTTGGTAATCAGCTCTAAATTGCTCCTGGAGATGAGGGGAGGTGCAAGGAATGGAGTTGGAATAAACAGAAGAATTTATGTGTTGCTAGGCTCGTAGCGAGGATATAGAGCACTAAATCTTCACCCCTCAATCCATCTGAAGCAAAGGGTAGACATTGTTTAATTTAACTACTAGTTGCTAATTGGGGCAGACTTTCCCAGTGCTCTGCATTTCAGTAACTTACTTTTCTTTGATCTCTTCTCCAGATCTTCCTCAGAAGAATAGGCTTGTTGCTCTATAGTGTTAGTGACCCGTTCCCTTTGACGATCCCTAGGTGGAGATGGGGCATGAGGATCCTCCAGGGGAAAAGCTCACTACCACTGGGCAACAACCCTAGGCCAGGAGGTTCTACCAAGATTCTTCCCTAGGCCCAGGGAGGAAGATGAAGTCTCAAAACAACCACCACCCATCAGAGGTGGGTAAGTTGTCTCTAAAAGCATAACTAATAGCTATTAATTCTGACCTTGTTTTATGCTGCACATAGCTTTCCACTGAGATTGTTTCCATCATTATCGACTGTGTCTGGTTTGGTAAAAATAGCTTTCTAACTAACTGTGTGTGAAATGGGTGAAAATGATGTGAAGAGAGTAGCAGGCTGCGTGAGTTAGGATATTTAGGGTGGGACTAGTGTGTGGTAGAAACTTACAGCTAAATTATTCTTTCTTTTAGGAGAACATGGGCAACAAGTGCCACATCTGTGACCTTGATCATGGGCAGATCACCATTTTGGACCCTCTGGTCCCCAGAGTCTTTCTTGAGGCCCTGTTGGGGAATTTTGACAATCATTTACATACTTCAAGATGGCTTAGGATGTCTTTGGGATAAAACACAAAACAAGCTGTTTGAGAAGATAAATAGGAATTGTATACTTGCTGATTAATGGAACCTGACCAGAAATGGCACAAAGTTTCTGTTGTCAGGTAAGAACCAGGACCTTGCATACTCTGTGTTGGTGATAAGAGAAGCTGATTGGGGGGTGCAGGTTGGGAGATGGAGGTAACCATTCAGTAAGTAGTAAACCCTAATTATACAGATTTTGTACAGATTATTCAACCAAAAGACTAAGACTGTAATTGACGGTGTTTCCAGTGACTCACTAAGTGTTATTAGGCAAGACATTTTCCTATGATTGCCATAGTTTCCTGTTTTTTTGAACAAAGAACTTGTATTAGTTTTATCTAAGGACTTAAAGGCTTCAACTTTATGTTTCTAAGCTTTGTAGAGATAGTTTTCTATAGCTCATTAATTTGAATCTTCCCATAACTCTTGCACAGTACTCAGTGAATACTTTTATATGGCATTTACATGGTTTCCCTCTCATTTTTTATAGCTCCTGATTGTTCCCTTCTTATCTGCCAAATCACTGTCTCCCAAAAGCAGTGCAGAGTGCAAGAAAGTGGAACATACCAAAGGAAGATCAACATGCCTGGCATGCTACCATTTTAGAACAGCAGAATGAAGTAAGTTGTTGGTGTTGTAATCCTGTGAGGTTCACTTTAGAGCTCATAGCTGTTTGTTGTAGGTTTGTATGGGATGAGGCATGATGGTCTAACATGGAGGGGGTGCCCAAGGTGAGATGTAAGGATAACCAGTAACCTGTATTACCAACTGGGTTCACTGAAGCAATTCAAAGATATTACAGTCTGCGTACCAGTTGTGTCCGAGTAATTGAGTCTCACCTTGTCTCTTCTTTGTCTTCACTGCATAAATGCTTTGCCACTCTTAGAGGCCTAAACTGTGGAAGCCTAAAACAAAAAGAGGGTTTTTGTTTGTTTGTTTGTTTTTTTTCCTGAAAGAGTGGCTCTTTCTCACCTCCTCTTGTGAAAGAAACTATCTGCAGTTAAGATTTAGTGTTAAAGGAAGCCCAGTCCATGAAGCTGCCATTATAGTTGTGAAGTATGTGAAAATGAAGTTAGTTTTTTAAAGGATGGAGAAAAACGAAGATATAAAGTGAGGTGATTGACTAGATGCTCTCTAAGGGCCCTTTATTATAATATTCATACATGTGTGGCATCTTGTTTGGCTCTTTTGGAAATCCTTGTAAACAGTTGAAGCAGAATATTAAAAGTACACATTCTGTGTTTAAATCTTCTGCCACTCATTAGGTGTATGGCCTTTGTTAATTTAGAGTTTTTGGTTAGACTTGTAGGTGACAGTTAAGTGAAATCATGTATGTAAAGTGTTCAGTACAGTGTTTGGCCCATGGTAAGTAAAAGGTAACCCAAGAAGTTTTATAAGTTCATTTGGCACAATACAAGTGACCACAAATACCATCTAATGGCAGGCAGAGTTGGCATATTTTGGTTCTATGTAAGAAATTTGTAAGGTAAAAGTTTATAAATAGGAAACATCTAAGTTGGTGGTTGTTATTATAATTATTATTGTTAGTAATATAAGTAGTATTGGTACTAATAATAGCTAATTGTAATTATTAATGTACTTTTTGTTTTTCTTTTGTTGTCTTCTTTTTGTGATGCTTCTCATATGCCTTTTGTGCCCCGTACTGTATCTTGTCTTTACTTATCCTCTTCCTCTGAATGTCTGCCTTTGCTTATCTCTTTCACTCATAAGTGTGTATGTCTTTGCTTGTCTATTTCTTTCTTGAATCTCTTTGGTTGTCTTTCTCCGTCTAAAGTGTGTCTTAGCCATCCCATGATTCTCTTGCTAGTTTCTTCTCTGTATCTTCTCAGTATCTTTGTCTCATTTTGTTTTTTGTCCCTAAGAGTGGTCTGTGCCTTGTCTTAGATGTCTCTCTCTAGTTTCTTTGTTGTTGTTGTTACTGATTCTCTTTACTCTCCTAGAACTGGCTGTTCTTTCACTGTTCTTCCCTTTTTGTCTCTGAGTCACATGCTGTGTGCTTTTTGTTCATTTCTTGTTCTGCCTATACCTCTCTTCTTTTACTGTTGTGAACTCTTGATTGTTCGTCTTCCCTTCCCCTTGTTGTTGGTTTGACATTTCACCTTTTTCTCATTCTGGCTTCCCTTCTGCTTTTTCTACTCATTATCTCACATTTCTCTTTTCTGTATATTTGTTCTGCCTCTCTTGGCCATTTTCTGTCTTTTTTTCCCCTGCTAAGTGTCTCTTTGTTCTTTGTGATTTTCCATTTCAGCATTCATCTCTGTTCTTTGTGATTTTTCATTTCAGCATTCATCTCTGTTCTTTGTGATTTACTATTTCAGCATTCATCTCTGTTCTTTGTGATTTACCATTTCAGCATTCATCTCTGTTCTCTTGTTTCTTCTCTGCTTTTCCCCTTCTGCTTACCTTTGAGTATTTCAGTCTCTATATGTGTCTGTGTTTCCCCCCTTTGACTTTATGCAGTCCTCTCTCCTTGCATATTTTTGTGCATCTGTGTGGTCATGTGTGTGTGTTTGTAACAAAGGGGTTTCCTAACCCCTTCCCAATAGGTACAGAGTGCCAGCTATCAAAATCATGCAGAGCTGTTCGTTATGCCAGGACACCTTGTGAGATGATCTAAGACCTATGATGGACAGAAGGTGGAAGACCCAGAATGGATAGAAGGCCCAATGGTTTGAGACTTGAGACCTGAGGACAAACATGGAAAACCTGTGTTTCAAGATAGATGGAATCCTCAGGCTTGAGACCAACAAAGCCCTGACAGCTATGATGTAAAAAGGTGGCTCTTGTTGGAGAGAAGACCTAACTGAGTTGGATGGAAAGTTCAAATCTTGAGTTAGAAGTCCAAAGACCCAGAGTGGGAGACTGTAGGCCTAAGTGTGGGGACCCATGGAAGGCCTGAGACCTAAGACACAAGGTCTAAGACTTGAGATAAAAACCTAAGATCCAGGATGGAAGGCCCCAGACACACATAAAGACCCAGGACTCCTGCCTGTCTAAATGGACAGAAGGCCGAAGAGAGAAAGATGTCTCAAGGCTAAATTAGGTGGGAAGCTGGAAGCCCATGACACAGAATCTGGGAAGAATAGAAGCCCCAAGACCAAAGGAAATCCCAAGATGAAAACACTAAACCCCAGCTTCTTTCTATTGCTACCCTCCCTACCCCTTGACATTTTCAGTTCTCCCTTTCCAGTTCTTATGTTTTCATTTAAGCCCACTTCTTTTGAGGAGCCCTTTTTGATGTTGCTATTACCTTAGGAAACGTATCTTTAGATTGGCAATATTATGCTTGGGCCAGTCTTAAGCCAAATTTTATCACAGTTTTGAGCCATTTATTGTTTATTTTTTAAATTTCCATTTCTCTTCACCTCTGCTCCTTGAGAGACACATATAGGTAACATTGTATTTCAGTCCTCCCTTTTCCTTAGAAGCTCTAGCCTGATGAGCAAAGGCAAGCATCAGGCTGTTGGGGGAAAAAAAGTGCCAGGCTATCTAGAGGAAATGTGAAGAGATGTTCCAGGCCAATGAGAAGAATTAGACAAGAAATACCCAGATGTGCCATCCTGTTGAGAAGCACCAGCCTGCAACACCTTTCTTCTTTGAGCTTGGGTGAGCAGGATTCTTGGGGTTTGGGATTCCTAGTAATGGTTACAAAATGAATGATTGGGCCTGGGATGGAGTGAGGCTCCAAAGAGACAGTTTGAACTCCCTGCTTATAGTAGTGGCCTAATAATTTGGTAGATTGTGCTAGCACTGCTCCTGGGTTTAATACCCACCTCTAGGCTTAAAGGTGAGAGAACTTGGGAATATTAGCAGGTTTAATTCTTCCCTTGATTTTTCCCCCCTTACCACGAGGGTAGATAATTTAAATAACTGAGAATATATGTGAAAGCACTGTAAAGCACAGAAAAAACAAGGCATTCTCATTAATAGTATATTGGCAGCCATGCATAGCTAACATTTAAAGTGCACTGTCAGTTGTGAAGCATTATGTAAATCAGGAGTCATCACACACTTTCCATAAAGGGTCAGATGGTAAATATTTTAGGTTTTGTGGGCCATATGGTCTCTGACACATTTTTTTCCTTTACAACCCTTTAAAAAGGAAAAACTATTCTTAGCTGGTGAACCAAGTAGATTTAGTCTGGGGGCCATAGTTTTTATCACCCCTGATGTAAATACCAGGGACTATGTGCTGAATAATAATATTTCTGTATGCCTGTCCCTGTGTACTAAGGATGCAATATTTATTTATGATCACATCCAGGTGACTTGAAGAAAAATATGTGAATGTGCTTTGTAAACTATAAAGCACTTAAAGATTTATGAGTTTCAGAGTTGATGAATGAATATTGATTACATAGTATCTATATTCTAAAAGAAGCCTGAATAAAGTACTTTGTCAAAAGTATATAATACTATGCAGATACTAGGAATTGTTTGAAAAATGAATAACTCCTATATTTGTGGCTATCGTGTTTCTGCTGCTCTGGTAATTTTTAGGTAAAAATACAGTATTCCAGGTAGCAGAGAAGCAAACACATGGAAACTGCTTTGAAACCATAAAATATACTGCAAGCACAGGGTATTAAACTATTGTGAGCCCTTAAAATGTGCCGGATACCATGGTAGGTGCTACAGATGTCAAAGGGAAAAGAAGTGTTCTCATTATGGAATTAAAAATTTCAGAGTATGAGGTGCATGTTAAAGTGCTTTATATACTAAAGCACTATATAAAAACCAGTGGGTTACATGTTTATGAATGGATGAATATTAATTGCCTTTTATGGGCCCGGTACTGTTCGGGTACTGTGAAATCTAAGATAATGCTCCCATGTAATAAGAGGGAGGTTTATGTCCTAGACTATTTAGATATAAGGAATTAGATATTGGTTGTTTTAATCAAGACTTTACTGGTCATGTCAAATTAAATGATCAGTATATTTTCCCAGGTGACGGGAAAATGTAATGATTGAGATTGCCCTTGCACTTTCTAAAGTGCTCTATAAATATAGGACATTATCTATTTTCTGTGTGAATAAAACTTTCTGTGAGATAGGCATTTTCTGTACAAAATTCTCATTGTGTGCTTGACTATGATGAAGGTAGTATAAACAGTTATACAAACTGAGGGTTTAAATACTTGTTGAATGAATGAATATCATCAGTTGCTCACTAGGTAAACTCACTATTATAGGCACTAAAGAGATAGACTTATCATTTCATTGTGCTTACAGCTGAGAATAAGGCAATACATGTGTGGTATTTTGGAAACTCTAAAGCACCTTGTAAGTGTAACTACTTATTTTCTAATTTGGTGCTGAGTACTAGGCTTATAAAATTATATTGTAGTCGTCATTATACTATGAAAAAAGTTGAAAAATTTTTGAGGAAAAATTACCTCTTGAACACTCTGAATGTAATATATAAAGGATTAAATATCTGATAAATATAAAACTGGATAATAATTGTCTATTATGTGCCAATCTCATAAGTCATTGGCGATGTGAAATTAGACCATCTTTATTGTGTCCTGGGTAGCAGCAGATAATGTATAAAATCAATTTATAAGTTTTATACTGCCAAAACAATATCTGCTGAGTGAACATTGATTACTTACTCTCTTTTATCCCCAAAGATAGCAAGTGGGGATGCAAAAATTCGTTATCAGAGATGTGCAAATTTACAGAGCCTATTGTTCTATACAGATATAAGGAAATAATTTGGCTTAATGAATGATTACTGGTTACTTTCTATGAGGCTCAGAACTGTCCATGCCCTACGATACGAAAATGATTTTGTCCTTATGGGGTGTTCATTGGAGGAAATAAGCAAATAGGTGGGAGATCCAGACTAAAAGTTACTTAAGCACTGCAAAGCTTATTTAATAAAAACATGGGGAAAATGGAATTGTGCCAGGCAGTATGCTAAATGCTGACCTCTGTGGAAAGATAAAATCTGAATCAGAGGTGTACTTGCTCCCTGGCCTGGCTGAAGAGATGGGAAATATTTTTAAAAAGCAAGGTGTTACAGTTCTCTCAGTCTTTAAAATGCTGAATGCTGAAGGTGGAAGTGAATTCAATCCACCCTGGTCTGGCTTGAGTCATTAAAGGAGTAAAAATAAATGACTCAGGAGTAAAAAGCAAATGGCTTTGTTTTTAGATTCATTTGAGATGAAAGACATCGTTCTAGGTCTTAAGAGAAGTGAAATGGGCCAAGTCTAAAGGGCATTAGAATACAGATTATGGATGAAGATAAGAAAATACTGAGTTTTGAGCAAATATTTGAGTGCCTGTTCTCCGGAACGTATTATGCTAGAAAAATTAGTTAAGTGGGTCTGGTCCAGAAAATGCACATTGACATGCCTTGGAGATTAAAAAAATAGAAAAATAAGGCATGGTTCTTTTAATATTAAATGAAGACATTATTTCTAGTTCTAGAAAGTCCCAATGTCACTTGCTCATTGACCTAGTTTGAAGCCCAAAGACTGATACAAGGGCGCTTAGGACTTGTCCTTTTATTCGTTACTTTAATACTCTGTTTTTATTATAGATGAATGATTTAAGATGAGAATTAAGATGAAATAACTGGTTTTAAAAATATTTGCTTATTGACCTGGCTTAGAGTCAGGAAGCCACTTGAGCAGATTTTTTCCCTACATTTTCCATATTTTGTAAAAATTTATTTACCCTGAGTAAAGTACTGTTCTCAAATGCTGAGAATTAAGAAATAAAAGTCCTAGACCAAAATGTAATTTAATCTCAATAGTCTATGGTGGAAACACAAGAACAAATTTAATAAGAGACTGAAGTTCTTTTATTACTTGAATAAATGTTATTGAGCAGCTAGGATATTAAGACACTAAGAACAAGTGACCACCTTCTCTTTGACATGTTTTGTAGAGTGGGAATAAGAGAGGGCTTTCTATTAATTCATACTAATACTGAAGGTGATGTTAAATTGGAACAGATCTGGTATAAAATGCACTTAGTTTATCTTGGAGATGCAATAAAACAAAACAACACAAAAAATGGAATGAAATTCTTCCTTAAATGGAAGTGTCTATTTAAAGGTATTCTGTTGCTAGACAGAAAACAAAAAAGATCATGACTGAAAGAAACTGATTTTTTATTAGCTTGGAGACTAGGATATAAGAGGTTACTGTTCATTTCTTCATTTATGCATTCTACAAGTATGTTTGAGTGCCTATTATGTATAAGGTTTTTTGCTATGTTCCAGTTCTCCTCAGAGACACGAAAAAATGAATGCTTTCCTATAGAACTTTTAAAACTTTCCTTTTGGCCTGTTTTCTGATTAGGGGCATGGCTTAGTCCCTTAATAATGTTGTAGGTTTTAATTCCTGTTCTGTGTTTCTTCTACCACTCTGGCCACTACAGTAAGCAGGGTTTTCTATTGAGCTAGCTCTTTAAGTGTGAGGAACTTTCCTTATAGTAGAATTACTTTATTTTTCTTGGCCCATCCCTCAGAAAAAATGGCTGTGACCACTGCTAGGCAGAAGGAGGGATGAGAAACAACTAATTCCCAAACCCCAGTCTCATTGGTACCAGCCTTGGGGAAACACTCATACTCAAGCCACATTTGGTTTTGAAACACATTTATCAGTTTTATTTGCTTTTAATTCTTTACATTTTACATTCTGACAAATATACACTGCCTAAATCTCCTTTAAGAACAATCTTCAGATGGTACATAACATAATGGGAGAGACATGATTTCTCTTTTGCAACAGCTTTGCAATTTAATCTTTAGAAATCTCACCATCAAAACATGTTCAAGAAAGGATCTCTTATAGTGGAATTATGTCAGTGAATAAAAATAGCTTAATTTTACCATGTTTAAAATTATAAAATAATAGAAATTGGAAGTAATTGGCAAAAACTGGAGGTAAATAATAAAAAAATCCTCAATCTAGCGCCCAACTGGGCTTTGACCTTTTCTATTTTTAAATCACTCACAGCGGGTGGGATTAGGAGGAAGAGTGAAAGAGAAGGTCAAACCAGTTTTAAGGGCAGCCTGCTTGTGTTTTGTATTGGTTTTAAGAGCATTACTACCTCCAAATCAAACTAGGGGATTGCTTTTTTTAGTTTAATGCAATTCCAATAACTGGCCATTGTTGAGATGAAGACACAGTAGTTTTTGAGAAACAATTTTGGACTAAATGTTTATCAACTAAATACTAACGTTTGGCTTTTAATATGTGGTATCAGCTGGATTCTGTAACACTCTTATTTTCAGGTTGGGGTCGGGGATTACATTACTGGAAATTGGAAAGGAGAAAGTAACTAAAAGCCTTCCTTTCACAGTTTCTGGCATCTTAAGACTACTGCTACTGATAAGAATAAGAACATGCTGTCATCTGATTTTTATGGCATAAATGAAATTGTGGACAAATCCGTTTTTAAAGAAAATGGCTTCGTCTCTACCTTTCTACCTAAAAAGGAATCTATGTCAAATGCTCCGATAAATGGGAAGATACACTTGGACTTGTGAACTGATGTGAAATGCAGAATTTTTTAGCTTTGAGTGTTTTGAAGATTGAAAAATCGTGCTCAGCATGGGTGACCACAAAAACAATCTAAAGCCATCTACATGTCACAACTGAGAGAAATTGGGGAATGTTGTCTAATGTCAAATAAAATGTACTGTTTTGAAAGTTTTGTATTTTGATGTGATAAGTTCTACCTCAGTGTTCCTAGGTACACTAGTAATCTCTCCCTCTCTCTCTCTTTTTTTAACTACCTTAATCACCCACCATGGATAAATGGTTTGAGGTCTCATTTCTTTATTCCTTCAGTTGTTTTGGCCAGGGATACTGAGAAGTACAAACCCAATAGAAAAAAAGAAGCAAAAAACTATTGAGGTATGGGGGTGGTAGAGGAGTAAGGCATAACGAAACTTTTTGAAGGATGTGGGAAGTAAGATATTTTCAGGCAGGAAATGACTATAATTAAAGAATCCTGACTAGGGGAATGGATCTTTGGTGTTCCTAGAATTCTGAATGGCTAAATACCCAAATATTAGATTGGTGACTTCATAGGCATATGACTCCTTATAGTGCTTATAGGCAAGAGTTTATACTCCTTTTTGACAAAGTGACATATTGTCTTTGAAGAAAGTCTTAAGTCATTATGGGGTAAGTGACTTAAGTACACGTGCTTATAATACTGATGCCTGGAGAACTCATTATAATAACCATGTTATAAGTGAGTAGGGTGTCAGGTGATAAAATTGACCCATATCATGGTGTGTTGCTTCTGAAAGGGAATGGACCTAGGTAGTCCTTGCTGTTTGTTTTCATTTCCCTGCAAGGCTAGGTGTGTGGGACAGGGATAAGTTGGTGGGGGAAAAGTGGAGAGGTTAGGAAAGAGTTCTTGCTGAGGTTATTTTTGGCTGTCTAATGAGACTCTGACTCCATTGGCAGCTCTGATTCCCTCATGGGCTGACTTACCAGTCTCCTTGTCATTTTGCTCTGCTTACTCCTGGGTTTGTGATACCATCGGTGCTCAAAATTCTGTTACAGTCCTCTTATGGAGAGGAAGTGAAAAGCACCATGTCTTCTGCTCAATGAGGAAAGGTCGGATATGACAGTTTTAAAGGGGCAGCAGGAATATTTAGAAAATGTCAAAGCATATGGTAGTATTTTCCAGTTTTTGTATTTTCTATGGGATAAGGATGAGGTGATCACTGTGCTCCTAGTCATGTTTTGTTCTAGGCCAAAGTCACACCCACAGATTAACTTGTGCCTCCTGTCCAGTTACTCTTTTATTACCCTTGGTTATGAGACGTTTTCCTCAGTTATTTCTGGGATTATTTCCTCAGATAATGTTACTGGGACTAGTAGACATCGCCAACCTTCTACCATTTCAAATTGAAAATTTTATAATTTAAGTTGGGTCTAAAATTGAGCCAGCCATTCTCTTCACAATGATTAGGCATAAACACTGATAGTTAACGGTGCAAATTTATTTTTTTTAAATTTTATTTTATTATGTTAGTCACCATACTTTAAAAAAAAAAAAGATGAAGGGGGCCAGGAATACCAATTGAAGGAACTTGAGACCATTCTTAGGAATTATGCCAAATGATGGAGCATCATGACAGTTAAATGGTAAATGGGGAAACCTATGAACAGGTCCCATACCTTTAATCTCTTAACTATATTGCTTCCCTTGACTTAATAAAGGTGATCTTTAAAAAAAAAAATGAATATAGTTGCCCCACAATGTTAACATTAGTTTCAGGTGTACAACATAGTGATTCAACCTCTATACATTATGTTATGCTCACCACAAGTGTAGCTACCATCTACCACCATACAATGCTATAACAATATTATTAACTTCTCTACTCCTCTGATATACTCATTCCATAATGAAACCTGTATCTCCCATTTCCTTTAACCTATTTTGCCCATCCTCCTTCCCCCCACCCTATGGCCACCATCAGTTTGTTCTCTATAGGTCTGGTTCTGCTTGTTTATTCGTTTTTTTTTTTTAGATTCCACATGACTGAATTCAAACGGTATTTGTCTTAGTTTGACTTATTTCACTTGCATAATACCCTCTAGGTCCATCCATGTTGTCACAAATAGCAAGATCTCATCATTTTTATTGCTGCACAATATTCCATTGTATACATAATGCCACATCTTCCTTAACCATTTGTCTATTGATGGGTACTTAGGTTGCTTCCATGTCTTGGATAAAGGTAATTTTTAAAAAATTTATTTAAATTCAATTTAACTAACATACATTGTATTATTAGTTTCTGAGGTAAAATTTAGTGATTCATCAGTTGCATACAACACCCAGTGCTCGTTATTTCATGTGCCCTCCTTAATGCCCATCACCCAATTACCCCATCCCCCCACCCACCACCTTCCCTCCAGAAACCCTCAGTTTGTTTCCTGTAGTCTCTTATGATATGCTTCCCCCTGTTTTCATCTTAGTTTTCCTTTTCTTCCCCTATTTTCATGTTTTGTTTCTTAAATTACACGACTGAAACCATATAATTGTCTTTCTCTGATTGACTTATTTCACTCAGCATAATACCCTCCAGTTCCATCCACATTGTTGCAAATGGCAAAATTTAATTCTTTTTGATGGCTGAGTAATAGTCCATTGTGTATGTGTGTGTATACATATATATACATATACATGTTATCCATTCATCTGTCTATGGACATCTGGGCTCTTTCCATATTTTGGCTATTGTGGACATTGCTGCTATAAACATTGGGGTGAATGTGCCCCTTTGAATCACTGTGTCCTTTGGATAAATACCTAGCAGTACAATTGCTGGGTCATAGGGTAGTTCTATTTTTAACTTTTTTTTTAAACTTTATTTATTTATTTTTAAAAATTTTATTATGTTATGTTAGTCACCATACAATATACCATTGGTTTTTGATGGGGTGATCCACGATCCATTGTTTTTGTGTAACACTCAGTGCTCCATGCAGTATGTGCCCTCCTTAATACCCATCACCGGGCTAACCAATCCCCCCTCCCCCCTCCCCTCTAAAACCCTGTTTGTTTCTCAGAGTCCATAGTCTCTCATGGTTCATCTCTCCCTCCAATTCCCACCCCCCATTTTTCCCTTCCTTCTCCTAATGTCCTCCATGCTATTCCTTATGTTCCACAAATAAGTGAAACCATATGATAATGACTTTCTCTGCTTGACTTAGTTCACTTAGCATAATCTCCTCCAGTCCCATCCATGTTGATGTAAAAGTTGGGTATTCATCCTTTCTGATGGCTAATATTCCATTGTATATATGGACCACATCTTCTTTATCCATTCATCTGTTGAAGGGCATTTTGGCTCTTTCCACAGTTTGGCTATTGTGGACATTGCTGCTATGAACATTGGGGTGCATATGGCCCTCCTTTTCACTACATCTGTGTCTTTGGGGTAAATACCCAGGAGTGCAATCGCTGGGTCATAGGGTAGCTCTATTTTTAAATTTTTGAGGAACCTCCACACTGTTTTCCAAAGTGGCTGTACCAACTTGCATTCCCACCAACAGTGTAAGAGGGTTCCCCTTTCTTCACACCTCTCCAACATTTGTTGTTTCTTGCCTTGTCCATTTTTGTCATTCTAACTGGTGTAAGGGTACCTCAATGTGGTTTTGATTTGGATTTCCCTGATGGCTAATGATGATGAACACTTTTTCATGTGTCTGTTAGCCATTTGTATGTCTTCTTCAGAGAAGTGTCTTTTCATATCTTCTGCCCACTTTTTGACTTGATTAACTGTTTTTTGGGTGTTGAGTTTGAGAACTTGGATACTAGCCCTTTATCTGTAGTGTCATTTGCAAATATCTTCTCCCATTCTGTGGGTTGCCTCTTTGTTTTGTTGACTGTTTCCTTAACTTTTTGAGGAACCTCCATACTGTTGTCCAGAGTGGCTGCACCAGTTTGCATTCCCACCAGTAGTGTAAGAGGGTTCCCCTTTCTCCGCACCCTCACCAACATCTGTTGTTTCTTGAGTTTTTAATTTTAGCCATGCTGACTGGTGGGAGGTGGTATCTTATGGTGGTTTTGATTTGTATTTCCCTGATGATGAGTGATGTTGAGCATTTTTTCGTGTCTGTTGGCCATCTGTATGTCTTCTTTGGAGATTTGAAAGTTTTCTGCCTGTTTCTTGACTGTTTTTTGTTTGTTTTATTTTTTGGGTGTTGAGTTTGGTTTGGTAAGTTCTTTATAGATTTTGGATACTAGTCTTTTATCTGACAAGACATTTGCAAATATCTTCTCCCATTCCGTAGGTAGCCTTTTAGTAATAAAGGTAATTTTTAAAGGTTTTTTACTGCCATCAGTTCTTGGGTTTGCCACAGTCTTTCTCCCAGGACCAGCATTCCTAATGGTGATGTTCCATTTACCCACTCTGATTTCTTTTCCATGTGTACTCTGGATCAAAATCATAACTTCTATAAAGTGCTAGAGTGATGAAAGTTCTCATCACTTGAATGCATAAGGAAAGGTAAAGGAATAGGGGAATATAGCGTAGGGTAGGAAAGAAGTTGGATTGAGCAGACTTGCAGATAGCTAACTAAATTAGAACTGTCATTTCTGTGGGGAACTCAGTGGTGAGGAAGCAGAATTTGCAGATAGAATGAAAAAACCTTATTTCTCTGGAAGAAAAATAAATGGAAGAGGAATGTTAAAGGTAGGATGGGTTTTGAAGGCCTCACTTTTTAATATACAAAAAACAATTAGATCTCCCCAGACTTAGAATAAATCCCATCCCCTTTCCCTTTCAGAATTTTTTTGACAGTCAATGATTCTAAAAATATCCCTGGAATGCCATCTATGTTTTGAGAATAGAGGAAGAGATGTGGAATCCATTTATGATGGTGAGCTACTGTGCCCTCCCATTCCCATGGGACATTTGGTGATAATGCTGGAGGTTAAGAAACTGCTCTTTTATGACTGCAGATAGACTCATCTTCATAGTGTGGTTTTATTCCCTCACTCCAATTAGATTCCATTGGATTTTGTGCAGGAGGGTGTTAGCCATGTAATTCTCAGAGTAATTAGAATTGTATATATAAATGCACATAATAAAAATGAGGCACCTGAAGTCCAGAGAACATGACTTGCTCAATGTCACAATATAAACATAGCTGAGGTGAACCCAGATCTAAGATCGCTTGATGTCTAAATTAGTCCTTTTCTCACTATATATTCCATATAGCCTCTCTTATGAGAGAGGAAACATTTTTATGAGAAGAGTTTGGATTATGAATAGCTTATAGTTGGGAATCGCTCTCCCTAATTATAACTAACCTTCAGCAGAGTACTTCATGTCATTATGTTCATGGAGAAAGTCTTACAGATTACCCAAAGGCTGGATTATAGTAATTGTACAGCATTCTTGGGAATCATTGCCTGAGTTTACATTTTGCTTTTGCAACGTACTATGCCATTAAATCTCTGCTTTTGTTTCCTCAATAATATTGAGATGATGACAGTACCTATCTCATAGAATGTCAGTTTTAAATTTGGAAATGCATGTAAGTACAACAGTGTCATGTAGTAAGCAAACAAATGCTAAATATAATAATAATTTAACTATGTGGTTGAAGTGGGTATGACCACTTTTTGATAATTCACCCAGACTCATTATAAGTGAATTCTTATTGGGATTGGGGGTTGAAAGACATAGCAAGGATTTTCCAAAGAATGGGCCAAAAAGCCTTCGAGAAACCACAGTTTGCCCATGATCTTACAGCTATTTTTATGCACATGGTCATCTTGGGCCTGTAAGGAAGAACTTGCCATTTTTACTGTGTGTAAAAACATTGTTCCAAGGGGACAGATACTATTCAAGTAAGAGAATTGTGAAAAATATGTGTCTATAAAGGACAGGATTTGGAACTCGGAGTTTTTTTTATATCTCTTCTTCACGCGTGATTCACATTTTACCTCAACTTAAAGCAGATGCAGGAGACTGCCTAGCAAATCTTGTTATAGACCAACTGGAAAAGAAATGCAGTGACCTTCAAATTGCTATGAGAATGAGGCACCTCTAGTTAAGATGAATCTTCCAATCTTAGAATAGGATTGAACCTGGAGTTGAAAGTCAAGGGGTCATGAAGGAACTCTTTTTGGCATTGATACAAATTTCTAGCCCCGAAGACATGGACAAAAATGGATGATTAAAGAATCCCTAGAAAATGATTATAAATGTTGATCTTCCAGACGCTAGAGAATCCTTCAAATGATGCCTCCTGCCTTGCTGAGTGGGGGTGGTGGTTGTTCAAATTTGGTGTCTAAAACAAAGCAGTCTGAACAGCTTGGAGAAAGACAAAAGTGTTCTGTCCATCCCCATTCCTCTGATCCCAGCCCATACCTCCTCTAGCTCAGAGGTAGGGTCTGAAGCAGGCAAAAAACTATTTTTCTTCTATTACTACTAGGCAGCTGAAACTATCAAATTCCCTTTCTCCCCTCCACTTCCTCATTGTGACCTCCCTTTTTGTATCCATTTTTGGCTTATACCACTACAAAACAGGACAAAAAGTGGCTGGGTGTAGGCAAGAATTGAACTGAGAACAGTCTGAAAAAACCCTTACTTGGACCTGCTCATGGTGAGAATCCAGTCATTGTGCTAGAGTACTCGCAGGTGCTACTGCCTGAAGAACTGGAGGCCTTCTCTGGCTTAATAACCAACCAATGGTATTCGGTATGTGGACATAAGAGAGTAGTTGAAACCGAGTCTGCAGGGAGGTAGTAAGACCATGAGAGAGGTAGTTGTCAGAGTACCTTGGATGAAACCATTTTATTATCCCAAATCCATCTTCTCACTGTCACCCCTTTCTTGCTTGAATAATCATTGGAAAGAAAAGGCTTAGCTAGGGTGCCTGGGTGGCTCAGTTGGTTAAGCGACTGCCTTTGGCTCAGGTCATGATCCTGGAGTCCAGGGATTGAGTCCCGCATTGGGCTCCCTGCTCAGCAGGGAGTCTGCTTCTCCCTCTGACTCTCCCCCTCTCATGCTATCATTCTCTCTCTTTCAATAAATAAATAAAAATCTTAAAAAAAAATAGGGCTTAGCTGGGAATTAAGTTATTCTTGAACTCCAAGATGTGGTGAAAGATATAGACGTGGTTTTAGCTATCTTGTCTTTACTAAGCTATTGCCTTCAAAGGGAAGAGAATAAAGAATATAGCTGCCGCTGACTAATATTGGCTCAACCACATTCTGAAGGAGGGGACCTTCTTTAAAAGCTACTACCTATTTCTTGATACAGCAACTAACATTATTTTGGGGTTAGAACCCAAAAGCCCCCATTAGGACAAGGGCTCTGGCCGTGGGCACCTAAGGGTTGAGAAACAGGACATGAGATAAGGGACTTAATTGAACTATTGCCAAATAGAAATTACCACTGATTATGATAGATGGCAAGTTGGCTTTGGAGAAAACTCAGATTAATAGCAAATCCTGCCATTTTCAGCAAAAGAGAATGCTGGAATACTACAACGTTCACAGAAAATAGCTCTAGTAACAGCAGCCCCATTAGGCACTACGTTGATAACCAGTACCCAAAGATACAATAGTTATAACATTAGCTACTCTGGAAAAACTAAGAAAAAGCCAAAGCAAAGCCCTAACCATGACTTCCCTTCCATATCTAATCTGGAATCAGAAGTACCTTTATTTCTTCCCTTCTATTTCTTGTCCTTTCCCTACATTGCTAAGGAGAGTGCAATGGCCAGAAGACAGTCTGGATGATCTGCAAACAGCCCCAAGATTAAGCAGTGAATAAATACACCATGTGGAAAATAAGCAATAGAATAGTCAATATCATGATTATGCTTCCAGTCAATATCATGATTATGCTAAGTCAGGCACTTGTCCCATTTTATGCCTTTTGGGGGGGGTGCAGTATTTTTTTTTAATTTTATTTTATTATGATATGTTAGTCACCATACAATACATCATTAGTTTTTGATGTGGTGATCCACGATTCATTGTTTTCGTATAACACCCAATGCTCTGTGCAGTACTTGCCCTCCTTAATACCCATCACTGGGCTAACCCATCCCCCCACCGCCCTCCCCTCTAAAACCCTCAGTTTGTTTCTCAGAGTCCATAGTCTCTCATGGTTATCTCTCCCTCCGATTTCCCCCCTTCATTTTTCACTTCCTTCTCCTAACGTCCTCCATGCTATTCCTTATGTTCCACAAATAAGTGAAACCATATGATAATTGACTTTCTCTGCTTGACTTCTTTCACTTAGCATAATCTCCTACAGTCCCATCCATATTGATGTAAAAGTTGGGTATTCATCTTTTCTGATGGCTGAGTAATATTCCATTGTATATATGAACCACATCTTCTTTATCCATTCATCTGTTGAAGGGCATCTCAGCTCTTTCCACAGTTTGGCTATTGCGGGCCTTGCTGTTATGAACATTGGGGTGCATATGGCCCTTCTTTTCACTACATCTGTGGCTTTGGGGTAAATACCCAGGAGTGCAATTGCTGGGTCATAGGGTAGCTCTATTTTTAAGTTTTTAAGGCACCTCCACACTGTTTTCCAAAGTGGCTGTACCAACTTGCATTCCCACCAACAGTGTAAGAGGGTTCCCCTTTCTCCACAACCTCTCCAACATTTGTTGTTTCTTGCCTTGTCCATTTTTGCCGTTCTAACTGGTGTAAGGTGGTATCTCAATGTAGTTTTGATTTGAATTTCCCTGATGGCTAATGATGATGAACATTTTTTCATCTGTCTGTTAGCCATTTGTATGTCATCTTTAGAGAAGTGTCTGTTCATGTCTTCCGCCCATTTTTTGACTTGATTACTTATTTTTTGGGTGTTGAGTTTGAGAAGTTCTTTATAGATTTTGGATACTAGCCCTTTATCTGATATGTCATTTGCAAATATCTTCTCCCATTCTGTGGGTTGCCTCTTTGTTTTGTTGACTGTTTCCTTTGCTGTACAGAAGCTTTTTATCTTGATGAAGTCCCAAAAGTTCATTTTTGCTTTTGTTTCACTAGCTTTTGGAGATGTATCTTGAAAGAAGCTGCTGTGGCCGATGTCAAAGAGATTATTGCCTATGTTGTCTTCTAGGATTTTGATGGATTCCTGACTCACATTGAGGTCTTTCATCCATTTTGAGTTTATCTTTGTGTACAGTGTTAGAGAATGGTCGAGTTTCATTCTTCTGTATGTGGCTGTCCAATTTTCCCAAAACCATTTATTGAAGAGACTGTCTTTTTTCCATTGTATATTTTTTCCTGCTTTGTCAAAGATTATTTGACCATAGAGTTGAGGGTCCATTGGTCTATATGTCTGTTTTTGTGCCAGTGCCATGCTGTCTTGGTGATCACTGCTTTGTAATATAGCTTGAAATCGGGCAATGTGATGACCCCAACTTTGTTTTTCTATTTCAACATTTCCTTGGTGATTTGGGGTCTTTTCTGATTCCATACAAATTTTAGGATTGTTTGTTCCAGCACTTTGAAAAATGTCATTGGAATTTTGGTCAGGATGTTGTTGAAGGTATAGATTGCTCTGGGTAGGATAGACATTTTAACAATGTTTATTTTTCTGATCCATGAGCATGGAATGTTTTTCCATCTTTTTGTGTCTTCTTCAATTTCTTTCATGAGTGTTCTGTAGTTCCTAGAGTATAGATCCTTTACCTCTTTGGTGAGGTTTATTCCGAGGTAGCTTAAGGTTTTTGGTGCTATTGTAAATGGAATCGTTTCTCTAATTTCTCTTTCTACAGTTGCATTGTTAGTGTGTAAGAAAGCAGCTGATTTCTGTGCATTGATTTTGTATCCTGCCACTTTACTGAATTGCTGTATGAGTTCTAGTAATTTGTGGGTGGAGTCTTTTGGGTTTTCCACATAAAGTATCAGGTCATCCACAAAAAGAGAGAGTTTGACTTCTTCTTTGCCAATTTGAATACCTTTTATTTCTTTTTGTTGTCTGATTGCTGTTGCTAGGACTTCTAGTACTATGTTGAACAACAGTGGCAAGAGTGGGCATCCTTCACGTGTTCCTGATCTTAAGGGAAAGGCTCTCAGCTTTTCCCCATTGAGAATGATATTCGCTGTGGGTTTTTCATAGATGGATTTTATGAACTTGAGGAATGTTCCCTCTATCCCTATACTCTGAAATGTTTTAATCAGGAAAGGATGCTGTATTTTGTCAAATGTTTTTTCTGCATCAATTGAGAGGACCATATGATTCTTCTCTCTTCTCTTATTAATGTGTTCTATCACATTAATTGATTTGCGAATGTTGAACCACCCTTGCATCCCGGGGATAAATCCCACTTGGTCGTGATAGATGATCCTTTTAATGCATTGTTGGATCCTATTAGGTAGGATTTTGTTGAGGATTTTGGAATCTATATTCATCAGGGATATCGGTCTGAAATTTTCTTTTTTGATGGGGTCTTTGCCTGGTTTGGGGATTAAGGTAATGCTGGCTTCATAGAATGAGTCTGGAAGCTTTCCTTCTGTTTCTATTTTTTGAAACAGCTTCAGGAGAATAGGTATGATTTCTCCTTTGAATGTTTGGTAGAATTCCCCAGGGAATCCATCAGGCCCTGGACTCTTGTTTTTTGGGAGGTTGTTGATCACTGCTTCAATCTTGTTACTGGTTATTGGCCTATTCATGTTGTCAGTTTCTTCCTGTTTCAGTTTTGGCAGCTTATAGGTTTCCAGGAAGGCATCCATTTCATCCAGATTGCTCAGTTTATTGGCATATAGTTGTTGATAATAATTTCTAGTAATTGTTTCTATTTCCTTGGTATTAGAAGGATACTAACACCAACAACTTGGGGTTAGTCATGATCTCTCCGCTTTCATTCATAATTTTATTAATTTGGATCCTTTCTCTTTTCTTTTGGATAAGCCTGGCCAGTGGTTTATCGATCTTATTAATTCTTTCAGAGAACCAGCTTCTAGTTTCATTGATCTGATCTACTGTGTTTCTGGTTTCTAGTTCATTGATCTCTGCTCTAATCTTAATTATTTCTCTTCTAACTTGTGGATTAGGCATCATTTATCGCTTTTTCTCTAGTTCTTTAAGGTGCAGAGTTAGTTGGTGAATTCGGGATTTTTCTATTTTTTTGAGTAGGCTTGGATAGCTATATATTTCCCTCTTAGGACCGACCGCCTTTGCAGTGTCCCATAGGTTTTGGACTGATGTGTTTTCGTTCTCATTGGTATCCATGAATTTTTAAGCTCTTCTTTGATTTCTTGGTTGACCCAAACATTCTTGAGCAGAGTGGTCTTTAGCTTCCAAGTGTTTGAATTTCTTCCAAATTTTTTCTTGTGATTGAGTTACAGTTTTAAAGCATTATGGTCTGAGAATATGCAGGGTATAATCTCAATCTTATGGTATCGGTTGAGACCTGATATGTGACCCAGCATGTGGTCTATTCTGGAGAAAGTTCCATGTGCACTCAAGAAGAATGAGTGTTCTATTGTTTCAGGGTGGAATGTTCTGTATATATCTATGAGGTCCATCTGGTCCAGTGTGTCATTCAAAGCTCTTGTTTCTTTGTTGATTTTCTGCTTAGATGATCTGTCTATTGCTGAGAGTGGAGTATTGAGGTCTCCTACAATTAATTATTGTTATCAATATGACTCTTTGTTTTGGTTAACAGTTGGCTTATGTAGGTGGCTACTCCCATGTTGGGGGTGTAGATATTTACAATTGTTAGATCTTCTTGTTGGATAGACCCTTTAAGCATGATATAGTGTCCTTCTATATCTCTAACTACAGTCTTACCTTAAAATCTAATTTGTCTGATATAAGAATTGCTACCGCAGCTTTCTTTTGAGATCCATTGGCATGGAAGATGGATCTCCATCCCTTCACTTTCAGTCTGGATGTATCTTTAGGTTCAAAGTGAGTCTCTTGTAGGCAGCATATGGATGGGTCCTGTCTTTTGATCCAATCTGCAACCCTGTGCCATTTTATGGGAGTATTTAGGCCATTCACCTTGAGAGTGATTATTGAAAGATATGAAATTATTGTCATCATGTTGCCTGTGAAGTCCTTGTTTCTATAGATTGTCTCTGTAAATTTCTGTTCCATATCACTCTTGGGGTCATTCTCCTTTTATAGAACCCCCCTTAATATTTCTTGCAGGACCGGCTTAGTGGTCACATATTCTTTCAGTTTCTGCCGTTTTTGGAAGCTCTGCATTCCATCCATTCTAAATGACAACCTTGCAGGATAAAGTATTCTTGGCTGCATGTTCTTCTCATTTACTACCCTGAATATGTCTTGCCAGCCCTTTCTGGCTTGCCAGGTTTTTGTGGATAGGTCTGACGTTATTCTGATTTTCCTCCCTCTGTACATTTGGAATCTCTTCCCCCTAACTGCCCTTAAGATGGTTTCCTTGGTTCTAAGATTTGTGAGTTTTACTATTACATGCTGGGATGGTGGCCTGTTTTCCTTGATCTTGGGAGGGGTCCTCTCTGCCTCTAAGACATGAATGTTTGTTTCATTCCCTAGATTAGGGAAGTTCTCAGCTACAATTTGCTCAAATATATCTTCTAGTCCTCTCTCTTTCTCCACCCCCTCTGGAATTCCAATAATTCTGACATTGGAATGTTTCATGCTGTCACTTATTTCTCTGAGTCTATTTTCACAGATTCTGATTTGTTTTTCCCTTGCCTCCTCTTTTCCCTTTTTATCTATTAAGTTGTCTTCCAGGTCACTGATTCATTCTTCTACCTTACTTACCCTACCTGTTAGATTATCTAGATTAGATTGGATCTCATTGATAGCATTTTTTTTAAGATTTTATTTATTTATATGAGAGAGAGAGAATGAGAGAGAGCACATGAGAGGGGGGAGGGTCAGAGGGAGAAGCAGGCTCCTCGCTGAGCAGGGAGCCCGATGCAGGACTCGATCCTGGGACTCCAGGATCATGACCTGAGCCGAAGGCAGTCGCTTAACCGACTGAGCCACCCAGGCGCCCCTCATTGATAGCATTTTTAAGTTCTGCCAATTCAGCTTTCATTTCTGCCCTTAGAGACTCTATGTTGCTATTAACTGATTTCTCCATTCTAGCTATTGTCTTCACAATTGCTAGACTGAATTCCATCTCCAACATCTTGGTTATATCTGAATCCATTTGTAAATCTGTGGCATAAATCATAATCTCTGAGTCTTTCCTATTTTGGGGGTTCTTCCTTCTAGTCATTCTGTTGAGGGGTGGTTGAGGGAATGTATAGAGTCCAAATTATTGACCACAACCCAAGCAAGATTCACCTGTTTTATAGGGACCTTAGGGTTGCTGGCCTCTTGTTTTCCCAGGCTGTGTTCTGGGGAAGGGTCTGTTGCACTGTTACTCAGGCAACCCTGTTTGGGCAGAATTGCCCTGGCCCCTATGGCAGGGGATGGGCTCAGTGAAAACTGGTATTTTGGGGCTTTTGTTCTCTGGTGGCTTTCCCCAGTGGTTTTTCTCATTTCTTCTGAGAGTCAGAGCAGAAGAGACTGTTTCTAACCCTCTGCCTCAGAGCAGAGAGATCGCAGTCTGTTTTTCAGTGAGCTCTCCAGGCCACACTATCTCCGTTTCTGTCTGTGCTGCTATAAACTGCTGCATCTTGGGTTGTGCATGCCTCTGCAATGTTCCCAGTCCTCGCTCCAGGTCAGAGCTTGTCTCTGCCCTTTGTGCTTCTGAAACAGCCAGCTGCCCCCAGCTTGCAGGCACGGCCCCCCCTCCAGTTTCCATCTGGGGGGCTGCCCTAAAGTCCTTTCCCCACTGGTCTGCAAGTCTGTGCCCCATCCTCAGTGCAGGAAGCTACCGCTCACCAGCAGTGTAGGACCCCCATGGCCAGGCTCCCTCCTGCTGCCATTTATCCTCCAATATCTGCTTGTGGAATCAGGGCTCCCCACTTCCTACCTCAAAACCAACCACCTGCGATATTCTGTTTGTAAAAATCCAGATCTATCTTCTTACATCTCAAGGTGATTTTGTGGGTGTTCAGAGTGGTCTGGTAGGTATCCAGCTCAATTCTGGGGACCAGTTGGAATAGGGTCCCCTACTCCTCCCCATTTTATGCCATTCTTTTTTTTTTATTTGAGAGATAGAGAGCACAAGTAGGCAGAGTGGCAGGCAGAGGGAGAGGGAGAAGCAGGCTCCCCTCCGAGTGGGGAGCCCAATGCGGGACTCATCCCAGGACCCTGGGATCATGACCTGAGCCAAAGGCAGATGCTTAACCGACTGAGCCACCCAGGTGCCCCCATTTTATGCCATTCTTAATTGAGTCAGAAACAATGCTCAGTTCCCTCTTTTGAATGCCAATCACTGAGCATTTTTTCCTCCATCAGGTTATTTTTTGATTGATTTTTTTTTTTACCTGCCCATCTTTGGAATAAGGCATGTTGGAGGAATGACCAGTCTTAGAGGAAATAAGCCTATAAGGGAAGTTACAGAAGTGGCAGCAGGCTTTAGGATAGCAAGCCACAGAAGGACCCTGTTATCAAGCAAGGGCTCCCATATCCTAGGGGCCCAAAACATGTTAGTTTGGTGGGGAGGAGTGTGCACATTTATCTGATAGGCTGATTAACCAGATACCACTGCCATTTAGTTGCCTCTATAACCCTGGCCTGTATTGTGACCCTTTCTCACCTTAGTGTTTACAGCTTTTACCTTGCCAAGTTCTGCCTGTCCATTTCTTAATATCTCTGGAACACAACAATCTCACTTGTATAGAGCTAGCATTGCATATAGGTAGAGCTATATAGTGCCTATGTGGTGCGACTTCCAAAGTATAAGAAGGCCTTATTTCTCAAACCTGTATTTCCCCTTCCTGGTAGCTGATGTCTGAAATCCCATTATTTAGAGATGAGTCATTGATTCTTTAATATGTGACAAAACAGACTATGTTTATTTCGTCTTTGTACCTGCACACAATCTAACAACAGTGCCTTGCCCATAGGTGATGCTCAACAAATATCTGTTGAATTTGACCTAAACTTCAGAACACGCTAGGAGAGAAAACATGATTTTCATTTCATACATAAGGCAAGATCAGCAAATACATCACAGTTTCTTTCTCCCAACCCATGGCAGATAGTATTAAACAATTTTGGCACTTACTCCTCCTACACTTAGTCCCTAGAGACTGCTAGTTGCCCACAAAAATACAATCTTCCTTTCTTGCTTGACATGTGGCTGTCCAGCTAGACTATAATTCCCAGCCTCCTTTGCACTTATATGTATGCAGATGATTGTTAGAACCACTGAAATGTGAGTGGAAGTGATGTGTGCCATTTCTGGGCCTGGCTCTTGAGACTTAGCATATTATTACCTCTCCCCTCTCTCATCTTTTCCCAGCACCTGCAACATAGACATAATAGATATCTACCTTCAACCATAAAGATGACAATCATTCCGTATGAGATGGAAGTACAATTACTTGGTAAGAAAGCAAGTCCCTGAATGACTAAGAAATAAAGCTGCCCCCTGACCTGAATTTTCTACATTGGGAGTGTCATGTAGGAAAGAGAATATTTTTTTAAGTCATTGAATTGTGGATTTTCATCCTTACAGGAACCCACTCTTCTTCCCATAACTCAAAACAACTGGATACAGCCCCATAATCCTTTACATAGCATTTCAGGTAGTTGCTATTAATAATTTAGAGTTGGCATGCAACATAAAATTTACTTACCATCCTAGCACTAAAGGATAAAATTTTAAGAGCAGATCTATACAGAAGAATGAAACTCGACCATTTTCTAACACCATACACAAAGATAAACTCAAAATGGATGAAAGACCTCAATGTGAGACAAGAATCCATCAAAATCTTAGAGGAGAACATAGGCAGTAACCTCTTTGACATCAGCCACAGCAACTTCTTTCAAGATACATCTCCAAAGGCTAGTGAAACAAAAGCAAAAATGAACTTTTGGGACTTCATCAAGATAAAAAGCTTCTGCACAGCAAAGGAAACAGTCAACAAAACAAAGAGGCCACCCACAGAATGGGAGAAGATATTTGCAAATGACACTACAGATAAAGGGCTGGTATCCAAGATTTATAAAGAACTTCTCAGACTCAACATCCAAAAAACAAATAATCAAGTCAAAAAATGGGCAGAAGACATGAACAGATACTTCTCTGAAGATGACATACAAATGGCTAACAGACAGATGAAAAAATGTTCATCATCATTAGCCATCAGGGAAATTCAAATCAAAACTACATTGAGATACTACCTTACACCAGTTAGAATGGCAAAAATGGACAAGGCAAGAAACAACAAATGTTGGAGAGGTTGTGGAGAAAGGGGAACCCTCTTACACTGTTGGTGGGAATGCAAGTTGGTACAGCCACTTTGGAAAACAGTGTGGAGGTGCTTCACAAAATTAAATATAGAGCTACCCTATGACCCAGCAATTGCACTCCTGGGTATTTACCCCAAAGCCACAGATGTAGTGAAAAGAAGGGCCATATGCACCCCAATGTTCATAGCAGCAATGTCCACAATAGCCAAACTGTGGAAAGAGCTGAGATGCCCTTCAACAGATGAAAGGATAAAGAAGATGTGGTTCATATGTACAATGGAATATTACTCAGCCATCAGAAAGGATGAATACCCAACTTTCACATCAACATGGATGGGACTGGAGGAGATTATGCTAAGTGAACTAAGTCAAGCAGAGAAAGTCAATTATCATATGGTTTCACTTATTTGTGGAACATAAGGAATAGCATGGAGGACATTAAGAGAAAGAAGGGAAAAATGAAGGGGGGGAATCGGAGGGAGAGATGAACCAAGAGAGACTATGGACTCTGAGAAACAACTGGAAGGTTTTAGAGGGGAGGGGGTTGGGGGGATGGGTTAGCCCAATGATGGGTATTAAGAAGGGCACGTACTGCATGGAGCACTGGGTGTTATACAAAAACAATGAATCATGGATCACTACATCAAAAACTAGTGGTGTTCTCTTCTTTTTTTTTTTTTTTTTTTACGTATAATGTATTATTTGTTTCAGAGGTACAGGTCTGTGATTCATCAGTCTTACACAATTCACAGCACTCACCATGGCACATACCCTCCCCAATGTCTATCACCCAGCCACCCCATCCCTCCCACCCCCCTCCACTCCAGCAAAAACAGAAACAAAACAAACAAACAAAAAACTAATGATGTATTGTATGGTGACTAACATAACATAATAAAATTAAAAAAAGAGCAGATCATATTTTGAAGGAAGATGGCGAAGAAGCTGGAGAACAGAAGGCTTGTAGTCTCTGAGAGGACAGGAAAAGGGATGAACTGGGACAATATCAATCTTACCTTTAAAAGTTTCTCTTAGGCCTTCTCTGGTTCACAGTATAAGTTGGAAAGATGTGCTCAGAGAAATAAGGCCTTCAGTTGCAGATAAGTGGCCAGAGGGAAAAGAGAATGTCTCACCTGAAATAGATTCCTTTGATGGCAATGCTAAGGAGAAAGAACTTAGCAAATGGAAAAAAAAAAAAAAACAACCAAAAACCAAAACCCAAACCCAAAAAGTATCATGTAGCCCCAACTCAGAAAGAAAGAATAGATATGTCTTGCAAGAAAGTCAAGTGAGTTCTAATGTTTTGCCTTATTAATTTTTGAACAACATTGGAAAATAATAATTGGCATTGTTCATGCACTCCAGTGCCAGATCTACATAACCTGTGGGGAAACCTCATGGAAACAAGATAATGGGCTTAAAATGAGTGGAGTATACTGTTTATTTTGTTTAGTCCCTTTGTGTTTGGTTTTCACAGCACTCCAGAGAGGATATTATCCAGGGTGACAATAATTTGAGGATCACTTTGTTCTGTGGTAAGGTTTATCTAGAAAACATTTGAAGCCACATCACTGTGTAACTGGTATCTATGAAAATGGAAAGTAGGAATTGTTAAACATTCTCAGGGCCAGGGGCTCCACTGGGAAGTGTGGATAAAGATGAATGTAAATTTTATACTTTATGTCCACAGATCTTTTCACTACTGGCAGTGATATTTAATACTAAAAGCATTAATCATGGTCACAGATAATCTTGGGAACTAAAAGTCAACATTGGGATGTGTTATAATTTAAACAGTTTTAATACCCACTGTTTTGGATTGCTGACAGTCCCTAATGTAGATGCAAGCCATCAATCTAAAACAGTGGTTGGTCATCACAACCAGATTCTTAATTTATGTGATGTCTTCATACATCAAACCTCTCCAACCAGTGGCAGTGTCACCATATCCAAGGTCAGCTATTTCTTCTATGACTCCATTTACCTTTCCTTTTTTTCTTTCAAATTTTTTAAAACCAGTTTCTAAAGATCTTTATTTACAAATCAGTATAGTATTGTTGCATTTGAATGTCATATGTATGGTAAAACAGATTATGAAAAGTATCATATTCACAATGAAACTCTTATTTTATATAACTGAATCATCTGATATTGCTACCTCCAGCAGTAACTTAATGGACACAACTCTACCCTCTGAATGGACCACTTTTATGATTTTTCCTAGGAAGTTTTGAGTTTAGTTTATTGCTGCTTCTTTCCATGATTCAAGGCTTAAGATAAAATCCTTGGAAACAAGCAATTATAACATGATCTCTCCAGGATTGAGGAGAGATAGGAGTGAGAAAAAGGGCATCTTGTCACTTTTTAAAGGTCCACAATTGCTATGCTTTGCAGGGTATGGGGGAGAGGAGTTCACAGTGGAGGAGGAAAGAATCAGTCCCAATGATCATATTAACACTTTAAACTTGTCAATATCAAGAGTTAATTTCTAAAACACAAGTTTATAAACAGAAGCCATCCACCTAGCTGTTAACTGAAATGCATATGCAATGTAGTCAAAGGAATACTGTGCTTACAAAACCACATACCTCTTATTAGAGATATCTAATTTTAAAATAATACATTCCCTTACTGGATATGCAAGTGAGCAATGGAGGAAGTGGTGCATTTGCAATACTAGCTGGTGCTAAGGATTTCAACACTTCCAGATGTGAGCTAGAGAACATTTTTAGGCACCAGAGGGGTTTTTTTTCTCTAAGCCAAGATGTCTCCTTTTAAGTCACTTCTGAATTTTGTTTCAAGCTTATTTTGTGAAAATTCTAGTCTTGGTTGAAGATAGTCTCCAAAAGTTTCTTGAGTCACTCTCTGGACTCTCTGTTCTGTTTTCATGAATGATCACTGAATCCATGTATATATCCAGCTCAAGGGTTCTTTCTTGTAGAAGTGTAGTAGAGCTGTGAGTTTCAATGGTCTGATTATTCTTTTTAAATACAATAGACTTAAGAGAGCCCAGATGCTGGCAACTGGGGTCCATATTCACAATCTTATGGTGATTGCTAGCAACTATTAGTGCCTGACCTAGAAGGGGTATATTGCTCTTCAGCTGGCAGGAAGAAGTGAAGGCATAGAGAGTCTGGGAATAATACACCACATAAGTAGGTCTGCACTGGTTTGGCTTTCTATACTGTACCCCAGGCAACTTGAATCCATACTGCATTTTCCTCAGCATCTCTGAGGCTGACACACATTTTTTAATGCTCTCTGAAGAATTTTTTAAAATGAACTTTTGAATTGTTCCATATCAAAAAGGTTAATGTCTTCACCTGGTTCTTTACTAATCTGAAAAATATCCCAAGCTTTCTGGTGCCAATGAAATTAAGTATAAATGATGTCTAAAAGGGCTGCGTCATTGAGACTTGCACACTTCTCCTCCCAAAGCAGAACCAAGTCCTGAACAAAAGATTCCTTTCTCTGCTGGAAGTTTATGGTCTGCAGTTGATTTTCAGACAAAAAAATCTCGAACTTTGAAGATCGTTATAATTTCAGTCATTGAGATTTTCTTATTTATTTATTTATTTATTTTATTTCAAGTTTTTATTTAATTCTAGTTAGTTAACATATATGGTAAAATTGGTTTCAGGTGTAGTATTTAGTGATTCATCACTTACATATAACACCCAGTGCTCATCACAAGTGCCCTCCTTAACACCCATCACCCATTTAGCCTACCCCTGCCCGTCTCCCTCCATCAACTCTCGGTTTGTTCTCTATAGTTAAGAGTCTCTTATGGTTTACTTACCTCTCTCTTTTTTCCCCTTCCCCTATGTTCATCTATTTTAGTTCTTAATTTCCACATATGAGTGAAATAATATGGTCTTCTGGGAAGGGACTGCTGCCCTGGTTCTTAGGCCAACTTGCGCTAAGATGCACCTGCAAGGTGCAGGGGGGCAGGCATTGGTGTAAGCGGCTCCAGCTTCCATTGCGGGTGCTGTGTTGTTCACTGAAGTCTGTCAATGCTGTTGGGCATGGGGAAAATGGCGACGTCCCGCTCTCAAGTCGCTAGAGTGGGGAATTCACACCTGCCACTGTTCAGGAAACCCTCACAGAAGAGTGAACAATCTCCTTTCTTTTGTTCCCGCATTCCGTCAGATCCCTGCCTTTACCCTGGCTGTGTCTTAGCTGACTGCCTGCCAGGCGGCACAGTACGCCTGTGTTTTATCTCAGGCACACAGCAGTTTCAAAATTCCAAATTTTAGGGATCCTGTGAGCCGTGGACCCGCGCTGATTCTCTGGGGGAGGGTCTTCTCCTGCTGTGGCTGGTACCGGTTAGTTCTAGAGAAGCAGTTGCACTACCATGCTGGGGCTTGGAGTTTATGGTAAAGCGCAACAAAAAGCTAGCACCAAGGTTTGCTGCCCTCAGCAGGTGTCTCTGTTCCTATGCTAATGACCAGGACAGCACTTTAGTGTTCATCAGCTCTTTTGTCCCCTGAGAGGCTGTGCCACCTCTCCCAGGTGCACTCCAAGAAGGGGAAATTTCTTTCCCAATGTGACCCAGGGGATCCTCAAACCATGCTGTCCACTCCCAGGCTTCTGCCCTTCTTCCCCACAGGAGCACTGCTATGCCAGTCAGTCTCCACTTGGCGGTGGCACGGACTTCTAAAACCTCAGACTTTGAGCTCCCCTGCTTATAAAAACCCGATAATCAGCTGCTTTAGTTTTTCCAGTTAATTTTTTGGAGGATGTGTTTCTCTTGTGCAGTTCCCTGTGTGCTGCTTTTTCTCTGTTTCTCTCTCTCTCCAAGATCAAGGCTCCCTCCCCTCTGCAGCATCCAGGATTCTTTTCTACCCAGAATCATGTCTCCCCACATTCCATGATGTGGCTTCTTTATTCCCTCTAGTTCTGCAGTTTGTTCTCTCAGCATTTAGATTGATTTCTTGGGTGTTCAGAATGATTTGGTATTTATCTAGCTGGGCTTGATGGACGAGACAAGCATAGGGTCCTCCTACTGCTCTGCTATCTTAACTCCTCCCCCAGTCACTGGGATTTTCAAGATGGTCCTCTTAAAAACTCAGCAACAGCTTCATTTCTTTGGCAGGTCCATCTTCGCCAGCAGTTTCTCCTCTCAGCAGCTGTTCCCCTTTCTTTTTTTAAAAATTGAAGTATAATTAACATACAGCATTATTAATTTTGGGTGTACAATTTAATGATTCAATAATTCTATACATTACTTAGTGCTCATCAAAGTAAGTGTTTGCTTAATCTCTTTTATCTATTTCACCCATCCCCTCACCTCCCTTCTGGCAACCACCAATTTGTTCTCTGTATTTAAGAGTCTGGTTCTTTCTTTTTTCAGTCTGTCTTTTTCTTTGTTCATTTGTTTTTAAATTCCACTTATGTGTGAAATCATATGATATTTGTCTTGCTCTGACTGATTTATTTCACATTATATTGTATACTTGAAGGTAGTATAACATTATGTTAATTATTATTGAGTTAAAAATATATACATTACTTTTAAAAATCACTTTTAGTTTCTTTTTTGAACTTTTACTTTATTGGATAATTCACTCTTTCATTATACATTTTTGTTAAATGTCATGTGGGTTGGTTTATCAGTGGGAAACAGGCAACATAAACACATGCTTTGTTCACTGCACATAAGCTAAGTATATGCTCAGTGACCAATCACCAAAAGACTGAAAACAAAATAATGTGATTTGTCATTAACCATAATGTACATCTGTTATTTGCATAATAATTTATGTACTGAAGAGCTAACAGTAAAGTTTGTACTTTATTCAATTACTGATAGTCAGTGTACCATGGTAAATGAAATTTGAACTGTGTGTTGTTGGGGGACTGGTATTATTTAACTAAAGCATGGTAACTGGAATCTATGCATTCTAGAACTGTGCAAAATGAGGACATTTTTACTATTTGCTTTGAATACTGATCATTTTAGTATTTTTACTATTTGCTTTGAATACTGATCATTTTAGTATGTATGTGGACATATATGTGAAATTGTCTTTTTTTAACAGTCAATTATAAGCTGGTAAGTTTTTTTAAAATAGACCTTTTGTGGAGTATAATTACATCTAGATTTCAATAGATGGCCTTATTTATATTGTACTAACTAACATATACTAGATATCTGTAGAGTAAGGTAAAGAAACGCTATCTTACTGTTTTAGGTATGCCAAGGCCAGTGTCTGCAAGGGAGAAGTCTGAGCTTTATATATCCAGAATCTGTTACATGAAAACACCCACTCTTTTACAGCTCAGAGACCTACCATCAAGTTGTCCACAGTGTGGAATGAGGGAGAGGATGGACTAGGTTCATTGAGCCATAGACTTGGCACTGCTTAGCACAATAAGACTTCCAGGT
Source organism: Neomonachus schauinslandi (assembly GCF_002201575.2). Lineage (NCBI taxonomy): Eukaryota > Metazoa > Chordata > Mammalia > Carnivora > Phocidae > Neomonachus > Neomonachus schauinslandi. The sequence continues at coordinate 67,888,891 of NC_058419.1, forward strand.
GTCTTCAGTAAACCCACAATTAAAACAGTTGGATCAACCCCTTCAAATAAGGAATCAAAGCCCAAAAGAGCAGAAAGAGCTTGACTAGTGCATTTAGCAAATATTTATTGAATACTTACTAAATAGTAGTAAGTGTTAAGTGCTGGTGAATAAAATCTCAACAGACATTGTCACTGACCAAAAGTAACTTAAAATCTATTGGAATAGACAGACAATATCAAGAAAACATAAACATACAATTATACATTGTGGTAAGAATATTAAAGGGAAAAGGAAATTGGATGTAGTGTAAAAGAAGGGAGAGGGACATATTTACTTTAGAAAGGTGGCTAGAGAAGGAATCTGTGAAAAGATCACATTTAAAGCCAGACCTAAGGAGAAAGAAGTCAGCCACAAAAGGAATGGGTTGTACTTGTAATGCAATGTAAGTAAACTATTCTGGCTAGATAGAGGTCAACAAACTATAGCTCATGGGATGAATCTGACCTGCTGCATCTTTTTTTGTATGGCCGGCATCCAGAGAGTGGTTTGTATATTTTTTAATTATTAAAAGGAAAAAAATCCTGAAGAAAAAATATTTCATGTCATATGTAAACTATGTGAAATTCAAGTATCAGTGTCCATATGTAAATTTTTTTTGGAATACAGTCAAACTAATTTATTTATTGTCCATAGCTGCTTGATATTATAACAGCACAGCTGAATAGTTGTAACAGAAATCATATGGCCCAAAAGTTTAAAATAATTACTATCTAGGGTTTTACAAAAAAAATTTTTGCCAATCATTGGGCTAGAAAGTAAGAATAATGTCATGTGATGAAGCTGAAAAGGTAGGACGGAATAAAGCATGGAGGATTTTAGAGAGAGAGAGAGAAAGACACACACACACACACACACACAGAGAATTAGTTTGTATTTTATTATTTTTTAAAATTTGCTATACAGTGGGAAACCAGTAAAACATAGGAAGCAAAGGAATGTCATGATCCAACTTATATTTTAGGAAGATCATTATGACATTTGATTTTAAATCATAGTATAGAAATAGTAAAAGACCACTATTCCCACTATAACTAGAAAAAAAACCCCTAAACAAATAAAATACAAACATCAAGAATTTCTAGTTCCACGTAAGATATAGAAAATTGGAAAAGGGGGTACTTGGGTGGCTCAGTTGGGTGTCTGCCTTCGGCTCAGGTCATGATCCCAGGGTCCTGGGATTGAGCATCGCATTGGACTCCTTATTCAGCAGGGAGCCTGCTTCTCCCTCTCCCTCTGCCTGTCACTCCGCCTGCTTGTGCTCTCTCCCTCTGTCAAATAAATAAGTAAAATATTTTTTAAAAAGTTGGAAAAGGTCAAGATCATCAAATAGCCACCTTCAAGAAAGGAAGATACAGAGGGGAAGATGGTAGTGGATGAGGAGGACAACCCTAGGCTTGCCTCATCCCATGAATACAACTAAATAACTATCAGATCATCCAAGATATCCCAGAAATCAATCTGAAGACTAGCAGAACAAACTCCACAACTAAAGGTAGAGAAGAAGGTAGGAAATGTGGAGACTATAGCTTGGGAGATAAATGGATTGTTGCCATTGTGGTGGGGAGGGAGCTATGGTTGCAAAGAAGGCACAGAGACAGACTATCACACAAGGGGAGTGCAAAGGGAAAGTGAATCCCTGTAGCAATGGGCTTGGAAAGGGAGGCTAAATTTCATGAGTTCTGGCGACGACCAGGGCTTAAAGCTTGGCATTTTATTTTATTTTTTTTTTAAACCATTTTTTTTTTTAAGATTCTATTTATTTATTTGAGAGAGAGAGAGAGAATGAGAGAGAGAGAGCGTGAGAGGGAGGAGGGTCAGAGGGAGAAGCAGACTCCCCGCTGAGCAGGGAGCCCGATGCGGGACTCGATCCCGGGACTCCAGGATCATGACCTGAGCCGAAGGCAGTCGCTTAACCGACTGAGCCACCCAGGCGCCCCAAAGCTTGGCATTTTAAAGGTCAACATGCTTTCTCTGAGAGAGCTGAGAGGACATTGGGGCTGCTCTTAGAGAAAAGGCAGGGCGAACAACCTGCGACATATGCCATGGAAACAGCTATCTGAAGAGCACCTAGGACACACAGTGGGGAGGTTAGTTGCTCATCTCAGAGCATTTCCCAGAGAGGCAACATTCAAAGAGACCCCTCCAGGGGAGAAAAACCATAAAAGACTCTTAATCTCAGGAAACAAACTGAGGGTTGCTGGAGTGGAGGGGGGGATGTGGTGGCTGAGTGATGGACATTGGGGAGGGTATGTGCTACGGTGAGCATTGTGAATTGTGTAAGACTGATGAATCACAGACCTGTACCCGTGAAACAAATAACATATTATATGTTAATAAAAAATGAATAAAAAAAGAGACTCTTCCAGGAACAAAGGAACTGGTAGACACCATTTCCCTCCCTACCCTTCAGCATAAACACAGAGCCACCTGCAGGAACCAGTGCAGTGCCAACACTTGCTACCTAACTTGCTTACATCAAGCCCTATCCCCAACCATGCTCTGGGAGAACTGTCCTTCCCAGTCATGCTTGCCTCAGTTCCAGCATGGTGGTAATCCTCCCCCCAGAAGACCAGCCCAAACCACTGCCAAGACCAAGTCTCCTGAGCCAGGAGTTTTGCAGAGCCTCAGTTCAAGTAGCAGTGGTGACAGGTCTCATTTCACAAGCAGACCAGAGCACACCTAGATAAAACTTGCCACATTCAGGCCAGGGACCAAAAATTGCCCACAACAGACAAAGGGAGCCTCTGTAGAAGACTGGCCTGAAGGACAAAGTGGCCAGGACACAACAGCAGAGCACACACAGCATACACTGGAGACACTTCCAGCAACACCAGGCCCTGGGGAACAGGAGATACTACACTGCAGGGCACAACAAGACCTCTTCTTCATAAAGCCATTACCCGAAGAACAGGAGAAGTAGCTGACTTTCCTTACACACAGAAATAGGCACAGAAGTTAGACAAAATGAGGAGAAATTTGTCCCCCCCCCAAAAAAAAACAACAGCACAAGGCCACAGCCAGAGATCTAAGTGAAACCAATGTAAGTAATACACCTGATGAACAATTCAAAGCAATGATCATAAGGATACTCATTGGACTTGAGGAAAGAGTGGAAGACAACAGTGAGACCCTTAACATAGAAATAAGGGATAACAGCAAAGATAAAGAGATCAATAAACAAAATGAGAAACACACTTGATGGAATGAACAGCAGGCTAGAAGAAGCAGAGCAACAAATTAATGACCTAGAAGACAGAGTATTGAGAAGTTATCAAGCTGAAAAAAAGGGAGAAAAAAGAATTATGCAGAACCTGAATAGACTTCCAGAACTCAGTGACTCCATCAAATGTAATAACATTTGATTATAGGAGTCCCAGAAGAAAAGAGATAAAAGGTACAGAGAATTTATTTGAAGAAATAATAGCTGAAAACTTCCCTAATCTGGGTAAGGAAACAGACACAAGAGGCACGAGAACCCCCAACAAAATCAACAAAAGCAGATCCACACCAAGACATACTGTAATTAAAATGGTAAAATGGACTGATGAATCACTGAACTCTACTTCTGAAACTAATAATACACTATATGTTAATTAATTGAATTTAAATAAAAAATAAATTAAAAAAATAAAATAGTAAAATGTAGTGATAAAGAAAAAATATTAAAAGCAGCAAGACCAAAGACAGTTACATACAAAGGAAGCCACAGAAGGCTATCAGTGGATTTTTCAGCAGAAACATTCCAAGCCAGAAAGAAGAGGCATGATATATTCAAAATGCTGAATGGAAAACACCTGCAGCCAAGAACACTGTATGCAGCAAGGCTATCACTCAGTATAGAAAGATAGAGTTTCAGAGATAAACAAAAACTAAAGGAGTTCACGACCACAAAACCAGCCCTGCAGGAAATATTAATGGGGACTCATTGGGTAGAAAAGAAAGACCAAAGACAATATCATGGTAAGAAGCACAGAAGCAGCCTCGGAGGAGAAAAGATGGCAGAGGAGTAGGGGACCCTATTTCAACCGGTCCCCTGAATTGAGCTGAATATCTACCAGACCATTCTGAACACCCACAAAATCAGCCTGAGATGTAAGAAGATATATCTGGATCTCTACAAACAGAATATCTCCGGTGGTTGGGCTCGAGGTATGAAGCAGGGAGGCGTGATTCTGTGGGCAGATATTGGAAGATAAATGGAAGAGGGAGGAAGCTGCCATAAGTGCTGGAGCCAGGAAGGTGTAATAACACAGGAGTGCAAAAACTCTTGCGCTGGGGACCAGGCACAGACTCTCAGACCAGTAGCAGTGGGGAAAGGACTTTAGGGCAGCCCCCCAGACTGAAAGCTGGAGCTTCAGGGGCACGTGTGTGAACCAGGGGCAGCTTGTGGTTTTAGAAGCAAAAAGGGCAGAGATGAGCCTGGACCTGGAAGCAAGGGCTGGGAGTGCTGCTGTGGGGCACACAACCCAGGACCATGCGGTTTTTAGCAGCACAGACAGAAATGGAGACGGTGTGGCCTGGAGAGCTCGGTGAAGATCAGACTGCAATCTCTGTTCTGAGACAGAGGTTTGGATACAGTCACTTCTGCTCTGACTCTTGGAAGAGAGAGGGAAAGCCGCCAGAGAACAAAAGCCCCGAAAAACCGGTTTTCACTGAGCCCACCGCCCCCCAGAGGGGCAGGGCAATGCTGCCCGAACAAACTTGCTTGAGTAACATTGTGGCAGGCCCCTCCTCCAGAAGACAGGGTGGACAAACAAGAGGCCAACAACCGTAAGGTCCCTATAAGACAGGTGTATCTTGCTTGGGTTGTGGTTAATAATTTGGACTCTGTACATTTCCTCAACCACCCCTCAACAGAATGATTAAGAGGAGGAACCCCCAACAAAGGAAAGAACCAGAGAATGTGGCTTCTGCCACAGAACTAAAGGATATGGATATAATCAAGATGTCAGAAATTGACTTCAGAGTAACAATTATCAAGGTGATATCTAGACGAGAAAAATATTAACAACAATATAGAATCTCTAAGGGCAGAAATGAGATCTAATCAGGCTGAACTTAAAAAGGCTATGAATGAAGTGCAGTCTAAGCTGGGCTCTCTGACTGCCAGGTTAAAAGAGGCAGAAGAATGAATTAGTGAGATAGAGGATAAAATGATAGAAAAGAAGGAAATCAAGGCAGCATGGGAAAAACAAATTAAAAACCAAAGAATCAAACTGAGAGAGATTAGTGACTCAATGAAACATTCCAATATCAGAATTATTGGGATCCCTGAGCAGGTGGAGAGAGAGAGGTCTAGAAGATATATCTGAGCAAATTGTAGCTGAGAATTTCCCTAATCTGGGGAAGGAAACAAGCATTCATGTCCAAGAGGCAGAGAGGACCCCTCCGAAGATCAATGAGAACAGGTCGATGACATGACATATATTAGTACAATTTGCAAATCTTAGATCCAAGGAAGCAATTTTGAAAGCAGCGAGAGGGAAGAAATTTCTCACGTACAGAGAGAAGAACATCAGGATAATGTCAGACCTGTCCACAGAGACCTGGCAAGCCAGAAAGGGCTGGCAAGATATATTCATGGTACTAAATGAGAAGAACATGCGTCCAAGGATACTTTATCCAGCAAAGCTGTCATTCAGAATGGATGGAGAGACAAGGAGCTTCCAAGACTGGCAGAAACTGAAAGAATATGTGACCACCAAACTGTCCCTGCAAGAAATATTAAGGGGGGTTCTATAAAAGGAGAAAGACCCCAAGAGTGATACAGACCAAAAATTTACAGAGACAATCTATAGAAACAAGGACTTCACAGGCAACCTGATGACAATAAATTCATATCTTTCAATAATCACTCTCAAGGTGAACAGCCTAAATGCTCCCATAAAATTGCACAGGGTTGCAGATTGGATAAAAAGAGAGGACCCATCCATATGCTGTCCACAAGAGACTCATTTTGAACCTAAAGATACATCCAGACTGAAAGTGAAGGGATGGAGAACCATTTTTCATGCCAATGGACCTCAAAAGAAAGGTGGGGTAGCAATTCTCATATTAGACAAATTAGATTTTAAGCTAAAGACTGTAGTTAGAGATATAGAAGGACACTATATCATGTTTAAAGGGTCTATCCAACAAAAGGATCTAACAATTGTAAATATCCATACCCCCAACATGGGAGCAGCCAATTATATAAACAAATCAATAACCAAAGTAAACAAACATATTGATAAAAATACATTTATAGTAGGGGACTTCAACACCCCACTCACAGCAATGGACAGATCATCTAAGCAGAAAATCAATGAAGAAATAAGAGCGTTGAATGACACACTGGACCAGATGGACCTCATGGATATATACAGAACATTCCACCCTAAAACAACTCTTGAGCACACATGGAACTTTCTCCAGAATAGACCACATACTGGGTCACAAATCAGGTCTCAACCAATACCAAAAGACTGAGATTATTCCCTTCATATTCTCAGACCATAATGCTTTAAAACTGGAACTCAATAACAAGAAAAAATTTGGAAGAAATTCAAACACTTGGAAGTTAAAAAGCATCCTGCTAAAGAATGATTGGATCAACCAGGAAATGAAAGAACTTAAACAATTCATAGAAACTAATGAGAATGAAAACACATCAGTCCAAAACCTATGGGATACTGCAAAGGTGGTCCTAAGGGGGAAATACAAGCCTCCCTCAAAAATATAGAAAAATCCCCAAAACACAAATTAGCTTTACACCTTAAAGAACTGGAGAAAGAACAACAAATAAAGCCTAAGCCCAGCATAAGAAGATTAGAGCAGAGATCAATGAATTCGAAACCAGAAACACAGTAGAGCAGATCAACAAAACTAGAAGCTGGTTCTTTGAAAGAATTAATAAGATCGATAAACCACTGGCCAGACTTATCCAAAAGAGAAGAGAAAGGACCCAAATTAATAAAGTTATGAATGAAAGGGGAGAGATCACGACCAACACCAAGGAAATAGAAACAAATATTAGCAATTATTACCAACAACTATATGCCAATACATTAAACAACCTGGAAGAAATGGATGCCTTCCGGAAACCTATAAACTACCAAGACTGAAACAGGAAGAAATTGACAACCTGAATAGACCAATAACCAGTAACGAAATTGAAGCAGTGATCAAAAAGGACCATTTCCTTACACCACACACAAAAATAGACTCCAAATGGTTGA